>NW_019396390.1:208110-334644 GCF_000591075.1 Eurytemora carolleeae
GGGGGGGGGGGGGGGGTAATTTTATAGAATGATGGACCCTTGAATATCTTATATCTACCTGATGTTCTAGCTCGGCATGAAAGTCCGAACTAAATCTCCAGATTATTACGGATCCGTCCTAATCAAGAGAAACTGATTTGAGTAATAATTCTACTGGATTCGTTTCACAGAGGAGAATAATTCAAATAATAATTCTTTTGGATCAAAATCAAGGGAGACTAATTAATACAATAATTATACTGGATCCGTCCTAAATCAAGGGAGACAAATTAAAACAATAATTTAACTGGATTTAACTAGGCGAAAGTGTACTAGGCGAACTTGTACTAAGCAAAATGTTACTGAGCCCGTCATCAAACACGGAGACTAAATCTAATAATAATTCTACTGGATCCGTCCTAAAACAAGGGAGACTAAATCTAATAATAATTCTACTGGATCCGTCCTAAAACAAGGGAGACTAAATCTAATAATAATTCTACTGGATCCGTCTTAAAACAAGGGAGACTAAATCTAATAATAATTCTACTGGATCCGTCCTAAAACACAGAGACCAGATCTAATAGTATTTTTACTGGATCCGTCCTAAAACAAGGGAGACTAAATCTTATAATAATTCTACTGGATCCGCCCTAAAACACAGAGACCAAATCTAATAATATTTCTACTGGATCCGTCCTAAAACACCGAGACCAAATCTAATAATATTTCTACTGGATCCGTCCTAAAACACAGAGACCAAATCTAATAATATTTCTACTGGATTCGTCCTAAAACAAGGGAGACTAAATCTAATAATAATTCTACTGGATCCGTCCTAAAACACCGAGACCAAATCTAATAATATTTCTACTGGATCCGTCCTAAAACACCGAGACCAAATCTAATAATATTTATACTGGATCCGTCCTAAAACAAGGGAAACCAAATCTAATAATATTTATACTGGATCCGTCCTAAAACAAGGGAAACCAAATCTAATAATATTTCTACTGGATCCGTCCTAAAACAAGGGAAACCAAATCTAATAATAATTCTACTGGATTCGTCCTAAAACAAGGGAAACCAAATCTAATAATATTTCACCTAGACCCAACCTAAACAAGAGAAACTGATTTAAATAATAATTATATTGGAATTGGTCCGTCTCAAAATAGGGGGAAATAATTCAAATAATAATTGTATTGGATCAGTCCTAAAAAAGCGAGACTAAATCTAATGATAACTCTACTGGATTCATCCACAAACAAGGGGTCTATATTTTTCAGAATTCCCCGGAGAAAATGTATAATCCAAGGTTGTCAAGTAGGGTAGGACAGATTAAACAATGCAATTTCTCCAACCTTTGAGCAGGTTACGAACTGTTCTCCAGAGTTGGAAAAGGAAACATGTAAAACCTCGTCTGTGTGGTTTGAAAGCTCCTAAAAACAACAAAAGTTACATTTTTCAAAAAAAAACAATTAAATGTATGTTAAATGTTCTTTTATTCAATGTTTCGGAAGTATTGTCACATTGTGCCACATAGATCAAACATATTTTGCGGATCTGGGGAGCCAAAATGTTACGGATCTGGAAACTAAAATGTTGCGGATCCGGGGAGCTAAAATGTTGCAGATCTGGGGAGCTAAAATGTTGCGGATCTGGGGAGCTAAACTTTTGCGGATCTGGGGAGCTAGTTTGTTGCGGATCTGGGGAGCTAAAATATTGCCGATCTGGGGACTGGGAGCTAAAATGTTGCGGATCTGGGGAGCTAAAATGTTGCAGATCAACTTAATCCGAATCATAAGAACTGAAATATTTTCCTTTGATGGGGGGGGGGGGGTGAAGTTTATCATAAGTGGTCATAAAAAATCGAAAATTGATGTTAATTTGTTTTTATGGTTAATTAAATGTCACATTTAAAACCTGGGAGCAGACAGATGGAGAATTATCCCGCATTCTTTTATATTCTTCCCTCCAGGTTGATCCAGGTACTCGTAAACACAGACCAGGGTTCCGGAGACGAAACCGTCTTCTCAGGATACCCCGCCACAGTGCGTTATCCAAAGCTATTTCACACCACCTGGATTTAAACATTGACAGTAATTAACCAAAATAAAAAAATTCAATTTACTATTAATTAATTAATATGATAATGATAAGAGAGGTGGATAGGGCAAGAGCGTTAAAAAGTAATTTTTAAAAGATAAAATGAAAACTTTAAACAAGATACCGAAAAACGATATTGAAAAATACATAACCCTTTAAAACTGATCAATAATGAGCAAAATATTTTTTCGAAATTAAAAAATTAGGGTAACATCCTATTATACAAATTTTAGAACCCCCCACATTAACCATGTGGCCGCAGCACCCGGCCCCCTAGTCTGTCCTGGCCGTAGCGCTCGGCCCCCTAGCCCGTCCTAGAAGCAGCGCTTGGCACAGAAAGTGTCTTAACCTAACCTAACCCCAAATATATACTAATCTTATATGTAGGACATGGATATAATTTACCATGTGGCCGCAGCGCTCGCACTCCCTAGCCTGTCCTAGCCGAAGCGCTAGGCCCAGAAAGTGTCTAAACCTAACCTAACCCTAAATAAATACTAATTTAATTGAAAATTGTTGAAAAGTGGTGATGTACACAATTGATAGGAGGAGGGCCCTGTATTGATTTCTTTAGAATGACCGGTTTCAAACTACTCTCACTATATAAACTGTGTTTTCTTTAATTCTTTATTCAGATGGTGTTACTTGTTTGAAGAGAGTTTGGATGTTTAACTGAAATAGATTGAAGTATTATAGCAACAATATAACATTGATAAGAACAATTTTTATAATTATTTCATATAGTTACTTACAAGAATGTAATCTATTAAGAAAGAAGCTATACTTAGGATCCAGGCATACATACGTGCGTGCGCGCAGCAATTGTACATATTAAATATAGTAAAATGGGAATAGATCAAATGCCTAATTTCAAAACAGGCCCGGGGGGGCGGGGTCCAAAAATCGTTTTCTAGGACCAACCCAAATTATTTTACACAATACCCCACCCACGTAGAAATTATCGTGTTATACATCTAAATTATCCCCCCCCCCCTCCCCACCCTCACTTGGGCTAAAATCACAAGCAATTACAAACCTATGGCAGACGGCTGATGCATTGGCAATATCTGGCACAGTGAGGAATCCAAGAACCCTGATCAGTAGAGGTTCAGGGATAGTTTTCCAGCTTAACCGATCCATATTCATCACCAAATCAAGCATTCTCGGTAGAAGCTCAATTATTTCATCAATTTAGGTAAGTTTTTCACATTTTTTCTCTGATACAAGTATTTCTTAACATGGCACATCAAACACACAAGATGGTCAAATGGTTAGAAATAACGGTAAATATCCCGTTTTTCCAAAGGCCTGTCATTTTTAAGACTGAATCAAGGTGAACTGCAGATTTTGCTGTTCCGATTATCCTAATCGAATGGCACGATCCTTCTTTTATTATGAAACCATTTACATTTGAGAAATGTACGCGGTATTCGTTCTTAAACTTGAAATTAGTGATTAGTTGATTGGAAAGATCGTCGTCAAATCGAAATGAAAATAAAAAACAATTAATTTCAAAGTTTAAAACCCTAATATTCTCTGTTTTGTGCCGAACCGTACCTTTTGCACTCTAGAGTTTTAAAAGTTCTTACGCTAATTGAGCTTAATTTGTACAATTTACATTCAATGTTGTTCTTTACTCGCATGAATTTACGTCTTACGGAGACTTCTTACCTTACAACCCAAGAGAAGAATGTGTTGCATAAATGAAGAAATAATGAGGACAGAGGAATTGCAACAATGAGGACGCACTTCTAGGAAGCATTATGAGGACGCAACGCAGCAAACATTGAAGTGTCTGCACGCAATACAAATTAATTTGTATCGAACTGTTAAACAGAATGAATACACATAAACATAAAAATCAAGGAAAGGTTTCGATTAAAAAAAGCTTCTCTTTGATTACTTGTAAACTTGTAATTTGAAAAATGCAATCGTTAACAATCAAAACTTAAAGGGAGTGTTCGCGAAAAATGAAAGGGAGTATAAGCTTAATGCGCTTTTGATCGCTGCTAATCTTACTTCTATCCGTAGCGTCTATAAGGTGAAAATTGTTAAAGACGTCGACATACCGAATAACTTAGCGTCCATACAAATTGAGAAAATTGCAACATACGACTTAGACCGTAAAAATCAATTTAATTTCAAACAAATCATTCAGATATTACAACCTATGTCATCGATTATCTTTCGCCACATTTGTATATAGTTGATTTTTCATAATATGTTTTAATTATTATGATCTGAGAGTTACCTATAAAAACATTTATTCCTGTTTCGAGGATTTTTTGTAATGAAGACGACAAATATTTTCCAGGAATGTTCGAAAAAAATTTGTAAGCTAAATATTATTTTAAAAAACAAAATCAAAACTAGTATGAAATATAAAATATATACAAATGTGGCGAAAGATAATCGATGACTATATGGTTGTAATATCTGAATGATTTGTTTGGAATTAAATTGATTTTTTTACGGTCTAAGTCGTATGTTGCAATTTTCTCAATTTGTATAGACGCTAAGTTATTCGGTATGAGACGTCTTTAACAATTTTCTCTTTATAGAAGCAAAAGATAGAAGTAAGATTAGTAGCGATCAAAAGCGCTTTTTTATCGCATTAACCCTATACCCCCTTTCATTTTTCGCGAACACTCCCTTTAAATAAAAAGTCGTCTTCATTGTATTGATATATAATCCGATGCCACTGTGTGTTTAATTTTTGTTCATCTAAACTTAACTAAAAACAACCCTTCATTATATTTAGGGGTCATGGCCCATGTAAAGTAGTATATAACGTAGTAATTGCCTCAAATTGTGATTGGGAAACTCGGTATAACCACGGGAATTTTCTGAGTTTGGTTTTAAAATTCCATGTTGAGTTTAAGTTTTATTTACTTGAGAAAATTTAGTTTTCTGCTTCTTCATGTTTAACGTACTGCAAAATTAATCATTTTTGATAATAAGAAATAATATTTAGAAAACATAATCTACATATATTACTTATTATATTAGGAAACATCATATATATTGTCAAAAGCTTTATTACTGTTCATAATAATATCATGTAATCAAAAGAATATCCATTAAGAATCAATAAAACATTATCCATAAAAACCAGAATTAATTCAATTGTTTAAAGTATTTGTTTTTTAAGAAATTGCACTATAACTGCATGTACGCTTGTGCGTTAATTATATCAAAACTTAAACGCTAACAACTTTTCAAGCATAGTTGAGGATGTAAAAGCTTTAAAAAAAAGCTTGATGAGTTGATGCTCAGAGGCAGACCAGGTTCCAGGATTAAACTTTAACAACCATCTTCCCAGTATTCGAACCATCAAATAAGCCAAGGAAAGCCTAAACAAAAGAGAACTTTATAAACTGTAGTTTAAAGGTTAATGAATGTTGTTAAAGGGAATGTTAGTGTAATTTCAAAAGACCCTCCATGCAAAGGTGGCAATGCCCGAATCACAACGATACCTTTGATTTGAAATCTTTATCTAATATCTAATAAATATCTAATAAATGATATAGAAGATACTGTCGTTTTTCTAGCTTTCTAGGTCTAGTGTTTAATTCTGATAATTCCCATGTTTTCTACACCTAAAGTTACTTTTGTAGAAAACCTCTAAAATAACAATCTTTCAATATTCAAACATGAATATCTATTTCATACTTGATCAGACAGAGCTTTTAAGGGTACCGATGTGAATTGGGAATTGCCCTCTTTGCATGGCACTTGAAATTATGCCTATACTTCCAAAAATTTTAACATCTGATGATTATCAAACTAGATTTGAACCTGGGGAGTATTTTCAAATCCTTCAACAACAGTTTCCTCTGCCTTTAGTTTTCCTTCATTGATCCAGCGTGCCAACTCCCTCAATCCTTTAAACAGTTAGCATCAATCTTAATATATCTTAATATCTTTTAATAACTCATAATATCTCTTAATATCTCTAACTTCTCTTAATATCTCTTAAATCTCTTAATTTCATTACTCTTCAATTTTCCCATTTTGTCTTTTTTCTTCTCTAAATGTAAACTATTGCTGAAGTTGGTGTTCATGAATTAGTTAATTAGTTAATATACCTGCTTCATGTTCCTTCTCCCATCTTCCAACTACAAATCCTTCAATCTTCAACTCCTTCAAGAAAAATACAATAATTCAATTCATAAAGTCATAGCTTTGATTACTCAGGTCTAAATTCAGGATTTTTCTGAATCATTTTAAACATTTTGTGAAAGATTTTTTCATTTAGGTATAGTTTTAGATTTTTTTCACTAAAAATACTGTCTCTTGAAGAAAACATTAGAATTTAAAATGAATGGTTTCCTTTCAGAGGTTGTTAATGCAAAATCAAGAAATTAAGCCTTTGCCACAAACTTAAGTTTTCTAATCCCTTTAACTTTGCAACCTAATTGTGTAAACCTTTAATATTTCAAACTTGCATATTAGATCTAACGTCCAGTATTTATAGCTTGAAATATCTATGGTCTACAATTTCAGGTTTTAAATATATATAGGAATTAGAAAATTAGAGTAGTGAAGTTTGACTTTAATGTATTGTTAATTACCGTAAATAGGAAAAGCGGAAGTAGATCAACACATTTGGATGGTTTACCCCCGTTATAGGTGCTGATAGCCCCGCACACAGATACACGACCCCTACAATTCAATTATGTAATATTTGTTGCTGCTGCATAGATAAAAAATAAGTTTTATTAAAGATATTTCAGACTTTTTTGTCCCTCAAATTGTGTATTCAAAATACCTGCTTGGGCACCCAGCTATGTCTGGAAATTAATATTTGCCCATTAATTCAACCTATAACTCAACTTTGAAACAAATCTAAAACATTCCCGTGGTTCTACCAAGGTCCCCAATCAAACGTTGAGGCAAATAGATGGCATAAAGCTCACCTCGTTTTTGATTGCATCTTTTAAAACTTTGATAGAATCTACTTCTACTTCAAAGTTGTCAGTTTTCCCTTTAATTCCTGATATTCCTTAAAGTCAGGGTGGGGCCGGGGTGCTTTCGATTAATTCTCTAAAATGTTTGATGTAACATACCCCTGAGCCATATTCTGTAGAACAGAGGTTGACATATCTCCTCCAACATTATCAAAATAGCAATCTACTCCCTGAGGAGCAGATTCTTTCAGAGCATCCTCAACAGATATCTTCTTGTAGTTGAAAGCATAATCAAATCCAATATCTTTCAGCGTTTTAACCTGTTACAAGTACATTTGTATACAGTGGACCGCAAAATAAAGCGGATAAGAAAGGCAAAGATATTGTTAGTTATTATTTAACAACCCCTGACTTTTCTTTTGAAATATTAAAATGATTAGATGAACGTTGATTATTTTCAATTATTATTGTTAACTTACACAGTTAGTATAAGTACTTAAATGTAGTAACTAAGAGTATAAACATGGGAATTAAGAGACGACTTTTTAAATTGTCTTCGATTTCCGTTAATTGTATCAAAATAAAGACGTCTTATGAGCTTTCAAAAATGTGTTCTGTCTTTTATGTATCTTCAAAATTGACGGAGATTTGAAACATTTAATTTTGGAAATCTTAAGACTAGTAAAAGTAATTTAGTCATAAATCCATTATATTTTCCTGAATACAGAAATATGATGTTTTTGTTTTGTTCTGTGCGACTATCCAGTATCCCTGCCGTTAGTTAACTTTATATTCATAGAACGTGACTTAGGAAACTATTGAGAAATATACTCGTTATTGGACAAACATTTCTCAAATTCATTCAGCTAACAGGTTTTACATGTTTTTTGTGTTAACTGAAAATCATTTTACCTTCTCATCACTCCCCGTGAAACCAATAGTTTTAGCGCCCTTGATTTTAGCAATCTGTCCAACCATAGAACCAACAGCTCCAGCAGCACCTGATACCACTACAGTCTCACCAGACCTTGGATACAGGATACAGGATATATAGGATTCAGGCTTCAGAATATAGATAAAGGATACATGATACAGTATACAAGATATAGAATACAGGATACAGGACACAGAATAAAGGATACAGGATAAAAGACACAGAATATAGGATAAAGGACACAGAATATAGGATACAAGACACAGAATGAAGGATACACATAGGACAGCCGTAACTAATTAAAAAATCTATTCCAAAAATCGTTTTGGACTTACTTCGGTTCACAGACTCTCAATAATCCGAAGTAAGCTGTTAGTCCCGGCATACCACAGGCCCCCAGCATCATGCTCGGAGATAATCCTTTTATCTTTGGGTACTTCCAGGTTCCTCCCAGGAAAGAGAGCTGTATTTATGTAAATATTAGTTTACTGCAGGTTGAAGTTTTTTAATTATTCTATTGTTTGACTGAACTACAGTACTGCTCTCTTCAAACTCTAATTTTCTAATCCGGGTATTTGTAACCTAATGTCGTATTATCTTCGATATTCTGAATTCTGATAGATCAGATGATCAACGTTATGAATATCAAAAAAACACTGTAAACTCCGTGAAGTAAACTGTAAACTAGTAGTTAGGTTGCACAATGTACAGTATACATTACATACAGGCTATGTAGAAGGCAACATGAGACAACCATCAAATGAATCAACTCCATCTAATGGGATAACGGTTGCACAGAAATAGTAATTAGAAAATTAGAGTTTCAAGCGAGTAAATCAGTTCTTATAACGAAATAACGACGGGAGTTCCTATACGTACAACTGATCTGAACTTTATTGAAAATCTAATATTTCCTTTTCATCCGGGTTTACTATTCCCCTCTCCACCCATCCTGCGTACAGTACAATACCAGCTCCCTGCAGTACATTTAATAATCCAAAGTGTGTTGACTTCAGGTGAGGGGGGATTAGGTTTGTTTATGTTTAATTGTGACTGTTCAGAAATGTAAATAAACAAGAGGGTACTAAAAAAATATGAGACTTCAGAATACCAGAGACAGAGTTTGTTCAGTCTTTTTTCTTAGATTTATCATTTCCTGAAGCTGTAAACTTATTTATTCCTTTGTCAAATTATTTTATAAATCATTAATGAGCTATATATATATATTGAAGGCAAAAAAATCTCATCCTTTGTAGGAAACCTTGTTTAGTTAACAATGATAACACAATTCACATGCACACGCGAGGCCCTTTTCTCAACCCAGGAAAACTCTGATCTTTCTTTACAATCTTTGTTATTGTTCTTGTCTGTCCTAATACGTCACAGTATAATGTGTACACTGTACAGTACTTGGTCACAATAGAACATGCTGTGGAAAATATCGCTTATTTTAGCTGATAATCGATCTCTGTAACTCTCTTATCTCTGGTGATGTATCTACAACCTATATTTTATGCAGACTATATAGGATCTGATCCTTTCTGGTTAGCAGATATTCATACGGTGGTAAGAGATTATATCAATATAATGAAGACGACTTTCGATTTAAATTTTAATTTATATCAAGCTTTTTAACAGTATGGCTAAACAAAAACATGGAAACAAAGAGAATCTCCCAACTTAAAAAGCTTCTTTTTATTACTTTTAATTCTAAAAAAGCTTGTTAACAATAAAAATGTAAGTTAAAAAGTCGTCTTCATTATATGAAAGTATCGCCTACCACCGTATAAAAATGTAGATATAAAAGATTGGATTAAAAAATTCCTCAGGAAATCCTTTATGCTTGGATTTTTCAACTACTGCCACGCTACTTCCGATCATTGTAGAGGGAACAGGATTACTGAAAACTTGGATTAGGTCTACGTTTGGATTAAAATGATAATCCTGGATTAGATCTACTTTGTTTGGAATAAAATGATAAACCTGGATTAGATCTACTTTGTTTGGAATAAAATGATAAACCAGGATTAGATCTACTTTGTTTGGAATAAAATGATAAACCTGGATTATATCTACTTTGTTTGGATTAAAATGATAAACCAGGATTAGATCTACTTTGTTTGGATTAAAATGATAAACCTGGATTAGATCTACTTTGTTTGAAATACAATGATAAATCTGGGTTAGATCTACTTTGTTTGGATTAAAATGATAATCCTGGATTAGATCTACTTTGTTTGGAATAAAATGATAATCCTGGATTAGATCTAATTTGTTTGGATTAAAATGATAAACCTGGATGAGATTTACTTTGTTTGTATTAAAATGATAATTCTGGATTGTATCTACTTTGCTTGGAATAAAATGATAAACCTGGATTAGATTTACATAGTTTGGAATAAAAGGGATAAACTATAAGGATTAAAATGCTAAAATGCTAAAATGATAAACTTGAATAAAAATAATAAACTTGGATTTAATGATAAACTTGGATTTAATGATAAACTTCCATAGAAATGATTAACTTAACTGAGATTGTATACATTGATGTTATGATTTCTTTTTATCTAAATATCTTAAACAAAATAATTCAAGTTTTTTCCTGGCAGAGAAGGGTTTTTGGTAAGGATCCACACTAATATACAGAGACCTAAATACAAAATATAGTTTCATATTAACATTGAAAGGATTCGTTTATTCTCTAATCCAAGAAAATACCGGAAAGTTTACTTTGATCTGTTTTCAAATACAAACCTGAACATGATTTCTCCATTCTTGAGTTCAGGCAATTCCTCTTCTACCAGTTCGAAATCATCAATCTTGGGTTCCCCGGAGAAATGCTGTTTTAGAATCCATTTTCGTCCCTTCACCATTTTAGGGTTTCTTTTTCCTGGAAAGGAAATGAGTTTTTACCACAAACTCTGATCTTCTAGTCTCTATATCTAGCTATACAACCCGATATCGTAGACCTTTGATATTTCAAAATATAAATTATGGTAGATTATGTACTGAGTAGTGTAAGTTTGAAATATTAAAGGGTTATACATTCAGGTTGTAAAGATTTAGGAATTGGAAAAAATATTTTTGTGGCAAAAACTCAATTCCTTTAAAGAAAAATAGTTTTTAATGAAAAAAGATTCAAAATTGATTGAACCTTTTACTTTTTAAGAAAAAAAATAGAAAGATTTTTGCCTCTTAAGTGTGCTTTCAGCAGAAAACTAACATTTTGCGAATTTTCAATCCTCAATTTGCGCATTTTCATGGATCGAGATAATTTTAAAGTGTTAGGACTCAGCTCTTAGAGAAGGTTTTAATTCTCACTCAACGGTTCAACCTCAAAGGCCTTTGAGGTTGGCATGAACACCTGTCCCCAATGTAAGGAGTTAAACCTAATTAAAAAAGAATAGTAAGTATACACAAAATTGTTAAATGGAATCAAAAATATGTTTTACACGAATTAGATATAGTGTTCCTTAGAGATGTAAAGAAAATTATCTTTAAAAGCAAGAACTGCAATACGCATCATGCAATTATAGCCTTAAAATATACCATATTTTAATCAAAATAAATTGAGTAATTGTCACAGATTCTGATTTTTCAATCCGTATATCTTTGCAATCCAGATTCCTAGACCTTAGATATTTCAAATTATGAATTCTGTTAGATAAAATAATCCAAGTATGAAATATCAAAGGTTTACATCATTAGGTTGATAAGGTATAGGGATTAGAAAATTTGAGTTTTTGGCAAAGACTCACTTAATTTGGATTTTAGGTGTATAGGTTTTCGTTTTTCCTCTATACTACTCAACATGGACCCAGATTTTAATGAATAGTGATAAGTAGCTGAGCTCGTAGACGTAGTTCAACCACTTCCCTTGTGCGAAAATTTAAGCTAAAGAGAAGTAATCAAACTAAGTCCCGCGGGGTTCAACCATGTCTCACTAATGGTGGATATCGGGATTAATGCTTAATCCACTCTTTTTCTTAATCTCCAGATTAAATATTGCTTGTTCTCCTCTCATTTTTAATCTCCAGATTAATTATCCGATCAGGATTAAGGATATCCCATTCAAAAGTTTTCAGCTCTGGTGCCTGGTCTTAATTTCTTAGTGCTTTGTGTATTAAAATTGATATTTTGTTAAAATAAAAATAAATAAAAAATAAGCCAATTAAATCAACAAGAAATGATTAAGCCTCAGTCCTGGCTTTCAAACGTTTGTTAAAATGTATTGAATATATCGTCAGTTTGATTTCAGCCGAAATACAATTTTTTTAATATTTTATATTAAATTATGTGTATTTATCTAATTTTATACGACCAATTCGATATTGTAAACTTCTACTATAGATCAAAATTTGACCTATCTAAGGTTTACATCATCAGGTTGCAGAGCTAAAGAAAGTAAAGGATACTGAGTATGTGGCGATTAATCAGTTTATGTATAGTTTAAAACTGGAGGAGAGCCTAGTGGATACTATCAGTTTTGTATCAAATATTATATCAACATTATTGTAATCGCGGAAATGGCAAGTTTGATAAATAATTGAAGAAATGATAAAACTTGGTAGATCTGAAATAAAAGGGTCTGAAAACTTTATTTTCAAGAACGGCATTTTTGATTAACGAAGGTACCCTTTAAATAATTATGTAAACAAGAAAAGGAAGATATTGTCGTTTTTCAGAAAAATGTTAAATTTGGACAAGTTATTTTTTCTCCCGCCATGCATATAGTCATTTTTATATCGAACCTCAATTGAAAACAATCTATTTTAAGTTGGAAAAATAAGGATTTTTACCCAGACAAAGGTACCATAATGAATCTGATATGCTCATCTATCAATGGAGGGTCACTTGAAATTAATTTCTTTAATTTCTTAATCTAATTGTTCTTTATTTTGCTGTTGCTATACGGCAAGTAAATCGTAAAACTTTTTCAAATTACAAAATAATGAATTTAATTGATAATTAGCATATATCTAATTTATGTAATGCATAGGAAACACACAGTTTAATATTATATTCAACTCCACTGTACATATTAATAGCAAAGATTTTGATCTATACTTCCATTGTTTTCTAACGGATTATTTTGTTGTTTTTTAATAAAATGGAAAATTCCTTATTTATAACTGTAGACGGAGCGAGCATATATTCTCCACCTGAACTCCAATCCTTGATTACTCTCAGTCAACTCGTTCTAAGGTTCAGTAGCCGCTCTTCTCTTTTATAAACACAACCCATCTCAATAATTTTTCTTTCATCGAAATTAGGGTTTTTTCTTATTTTCATTATTAATTTTTCAAAAGTTCAGTACCCGCTCTTCTCTTTTATAAACACAACCCGTCCCAACAATTTATTTTTTCTCTTTGAAATCAGGATTTTTTCTTATTTATTATGATGAGTTCCTATTTAAGCTAATTTCTTTTTCTTCTTACCAACTATTGTGCATACATTTTTTTAGCAACTTTTTCATTTTTAATTTTGTAAACTTTCTTTAATTCCTTTTTTTCTTTCATAAACTTTCTTACTTTTTGTTTTTTCTCTTCTTGAAAACCCATGCCAATTCTTTCCATTCTGTTTAAAAAACTTTCTTTTAATTTTCTTTCTATTCTTTTAAAATCTCTTTTATTTTCTTTCTATTTTCGAAACTTGCTTTCGTTTCCTTTATGTTGATAAACTTTCTTTATGCTTTTTTTTTAAAGCTCCTTTCTTCTCCCACAAACTGTAATTAGTTTCCTTTTTCTTCCATTTTCCTTACCTTTCTCCTTTCCTTTTCATCTTTCCTTTCTCCTTTCCTTTCTCCTTTCCTTTCTCATTTCCTTTCTTCTTTTCTTTCTCCTTTCCTTCCAGGTACAGTTCTTTCTTTTCAACGATACTTATTTCTTTCAGATTTTTTCACTTACTTCTTAAATCTAAGGTCGCGATTTGCATAATTTGGGAAAATTAGCCTCAAGACTTAGTTGGAATCTCAGAAACTAGATCTATATTCTGAGGTTGACATTGAGAAGCGGGACTGATTTCTTTTAGAATTGAGTCCAATTTTAAACCCTTAAAAAATTCACAAAGTCTTGTCTAATTTTAATAAATCGAGTTGAGAACTTTGATTAAAATCCATGAAACATTTTAAAGGGACTGTAAGCGTAATCTTTAGTGACGCTTCATGTAAAGATGACAATGGCCGATTTACAACGTTACCCTTGAAATCTTAATCTAAAACACATGTGGAAGATACAATTATCTATTTCTGTGAATTTCTCCATTGCTTTTTAAAACAACAATTGCATGAGAAGCCACAAATGATAATAAACAGTTTAGGGAAACAAAAACATTGATATATAATTTATTCTTGATAAGACAAAGTTTTATAGTGTACCGTTGTAAATCGGACATTGCCATCTTTGCCATGGAGGGTCATATGAAATTCCGCTGTCAGTCCCTTTAAGTTAATCTGTATTTATGGCAGCACTTTGGTATATCTTGTCAAACATTGTTAAAACTGAGATTTTTTACAACAGAAGAATGTCGTGCATGTGTGAATTTCTTCTAAATGATTATTCCAGATCAAACTGGATAAAAATATAATTGAGAACGATGCAAGAATTTGCGGAGACAGTTTCTTTTCCTTTGCAGGCCGGGGACGACGGTGCTTAGGTTGTTTTGATAACATAGCAAGGAAAAGACAGTGGGACCCATAAGGCTGTGGAATAGGAAGACGACATATAATCAGCAACTTTTAAGTACATGTGGTTGTGTGTAGTACGTGTGCACAGTTTAAATTTACTGTGTTTCAAAATCATTTGACTATTTTAATCATAAATCGAGTCTAAAAGCTGTCTTCCTATTTCACAGTTTGATAGATCCACTCACGGGCAGCCGTAATACATTTAATTTCTGAGCGAGGTCAACCTGTCCGATCCCAGTTTGTACTGTATCGCCCGGACATTGGGTAAATAAAGCAGACACTCAATAGGACTAGCCGGTGCAACAAGGTTGACGCGGTCAGACTTTATGCTGAATTTACCGTTACTAAAGAGTCAGAGGTGCCTGCACTGTAAACATTTTTGTAAGAAAATTCGTCTGAAAAGGGAAAAATTATGGGGGGGGGGGAAGGTTTAAATTAATGTCAAATAATCTCTGGCATGCAGGGTGAGATCTCAAGGATGTACTTAAAATGAAAGGGGGTATAGACTGAAACCTGAAAATCTCAGGAGTTGGACGATACCTAAGACATCTATCTGATTCTTGAGAAAAATTATACCAAAACGTATATATTTAAGATATATGCCCGTACCACGTGACCAGAACTCCCTCCAATGGCAGTGCAGTATACTGGTTACGTGACACGTGACAAATAATACTGCACGGCCATTGGTTGGAGTTCTGGTTTCATGATTCGGACGTACAAATAATATTATCAATTTTATCTAATAAAAATTAAAAATTATGAAATTCAGTTAATAATAGGAGCAAACTTGAGTTTCTCAGACTTCTCTGGGAACTGGGATATCGTTGTTTCCAGATTGGTTGCGTATTTATTGAATTTGATCTGTTTAATACTACGAATCTTATACAAAATTTTACATATATACGCTTTGGTATGATTGTGACACAGTTTTATATCAATTTCTCGAGACAGGAACATCAGATAGAACTCTATAGTTCTCAATCAACTCCTGAGATTCTCAGGTTTCAGCCTATACCCCCTTTAATTTTTCCTTTACAGTTTCTTTAATAAATGAAACTATCGTGCAAAAAACACAATAGATTACTGTTTAAATATTTTATAACACTTATTCTTGGCAACCTTTCGTAAACATACTTTTTGCAAGTTTATTTTCTTCAAAATCATTTCCAATTCAATTTCACAGTTTTAGCAACATCGAGATCCATCATAAAAATCAGCCTTTATAGGATCTGTTTTAAGTTAAACATATTTGGTCATTGTCATAGGTTGTATTAACATATTTTTGCCGTTTTACAGAAACACCGAAAAGAAATGAAACTGTAATATATTTTAACACCACTTTTGATTTTTTCGCGGATTTTCAGTTTTTCAGGAAAGTTAAGGAAAATATTTGAAGAGTTTTTGTTGTACTTTTATTGGCGACCAAAAAAGTTCATATAATAGCTAAACCAAAAGAAAGGAAAAACATTAAAAAAAAAAACTGTTTCGATCTTAATTACAAACTGTGTAAAAAATTATAAATAGTAAATCAAGACAACATATAGCAAAAGGATTATTAAAATGATGAAAAAGTATGTGTTTAATATTGTTTTACAATTTCTTTTAATCCAAAGAATCTATAACTGTGATTTTCTTCTCCCTATATTCTTTATATTTTATATTTTTTATATTTTTTAATATTTCAAACTATGTATTCTATTATATCAAATAATCAAAGGTGTACACCATCAGGTTGCAAAGATATAATTATCAGAAAATTTGAGTTTGTAGCAAAAACTAAAATACTATAAATAAGGATACCTTATATTTAAAGGATTTGTTAATAAGTTTTTAATCTTTAATAACCTTAAATATCAATTTTCTTTTAAAAGCTTCGCTTCAGAATTTTGAAAACTCCGTGAAGGCTAGATATGCGACTCAAAAATCCATAGTTTAAATAAAATAAAAAGCAAATCAAGAAAATCAATTAGAAACCTATCTTAACGTGATTTTTCAATCAAAATACATATATCATATATTATGTATTACGCACCTCTACCCCTTTAGTAAAAGTAAATTCGACCTATATGAAGAATAAAGTCTGACCTCGTCAACCTTGTTACACTGGCTAGTCCTGCAGATTGTCTTCTTTATTAATCCAATGTCCGTGCGGTGCAGTACAAACTGGGACCGGAAAGGTTGATCCGGATCGGAAATTCAAATGTACTACGGCTGCCCGTGATATTATATATATATAATACATTTATCATATATTATATATAATATATATACAATACATATATTTACATATAATGAACATCTAATTAAACTAAACGGAGAAGAGACATTGACTAACACTGAATAAGAATTTTGAGCATAAAAATAACTATTTTCCTTTTAATAAATGAAAATTTTCTGGATTTTCTAACGGCAAAGGGCTGCTTAGAAGTGTTGTATATTTTTCTACACAATCTCAGTTCTTTTTTAAAATTCGAAATCAAATTATTTTGCTTCAATAAATGCCGCTAAGGTCGCTGCATTATATGTTTCCATGACACTGTGTGCTCCGTCCTGCAACCCCCAGGACAATAGAATAAGTGAATTTAATCATAGTTCCAAGAAATATATACATAGGATTATTAACTTTTACTAAAATATTTACCTCTCTTTTTTGTTAAAATCCAATTTTTAGAAATTATTTCAAAAAGTTGTCCATCGAAAAAATGTTTATTAAAATTCGAAAAAATGTTTTTTAAAAAGTTAAATTTAATTTACTATAAATTTACTTACCTAAAATTTTTGGAAGGGGTTGGGATTTTTAAAAAAAATGGTTGGAGTCGTCCTATTCTTACCTTGAGATTGTGACCCATCTCTTTGCGAATTAATTATCATAATTAAGATTATAATATATTTGATCCTTGAACCACTCCTGTATGCTGAGTCCATTAGCGCCTGATCCAATCAGGGTTCAGTCATGTGTTTGGTGTCTATTCTGAACCAAAAGAAATAGTATGGCGGTAACATCTATCTTTCTATCTATTTCATTATCCAATCGGAGTTATGAATCCTTCAATCGGCGCTATCAGTAAATGTAAATATTTACTTCTACTGAAACTATATGGAACGAGAGGTGTAACAAATTAGAGAACATTTTTTACAAGAACTGAACACTTGCCACAATTGCGTAGACCTTTGATATTTCAAACTCTGAATTTTGTTAGATCAAATAGTCTTAGTTTAAAATATCAAAGGGTACACAATCATGGTTGCCAAGATATAGATAAAAAAGATCAGATAATTAGAGTTTGAGACGAGTGTTTAGTTTCTTTATTCAAAAGTATCCGTCCCCCTGATCCTGGTGTACCGCTGAAGTTGAATAAATGAATACAAATAAAGTTCAAAGACCTCAAAGACATTAATATGTATTTCTTTTTGCAATAAACAGCAATTACGATCTTTTTAAAACCATCTCCCATCCCCAACCTTGCCCCTACCCAACTTCTCACCCCTTCTCCCATTCTCTCCAGCTCCCCCTTCCCTCATTTCTCATTTAATTTTAATCCTCATGTTTATATGCCAATTATACAGCTCTAACATTGTTAGAAATAATTATTTCACATGTTGAGACGTCAAGTTCTTTTCATGTGTTAGAAAAGTGACAGATTTTTTTTCGAAATCTTAACGTAAAATCACAATTTTGTAGAAAGATGGAAAGCAAAGATAAGGATTCGGATGATTATGATCATTTTGAAATTCAGGTAATTTTAAATTGTTAAATTTATTGGGTCGGTCCTAGTATACGATTTTTGGACCCCCCCCCGCCCCCCCCTCCTATCAATTTTGTACATGACCATTTATTTTTCAGCAAATTTATTATTATTTATTTTTTTGTTATTTAGGGTTAGGTTAGGTTAAGATACTTTCTGGGCCGAGCGCTGCGGCTAGGATGGGCTTGGGGCTTGGCGCTACGGCCACGGGTTAGGTTAAGTTAAGAAACTTCCTGTAACACCCATGTACAAAATTGATAGGAGGGGGGGGGGGGCCAAAAATCGTATACTAGGAAATTACCAATTTATTTTATAGTACTTTTTTCAATATTATTAGAAAATAATGCGCGTGCGCGTGCATATGTGTACAATTGAATTTTTCATTGTATTTCTAAAAATCGGGTTGTCAAGGCACTATACTACTTACATTGAATAATTGGTATGTTTTAACTCCAAGAACATTTCTATATTTGATGATGTAACTGTCTTAATTCTTCGCACTGGCGGAGACTTTGATAAAGAAACCAGGCTTAAGTTTTGAAAACAAGATCAAGAAATTAAGTTTAAGTTCAACATTTTTTCGTAAGCTCTAGAAACCTGCGGTGGAAATTTCAGGTTCCTAAAGTGAGCTTAAGTAGTAAGTACTGTTGAATGATTTTGAGAACCTCATGATTAAGCTCAGATCAAGAAACACAGCTTTACAATTTATATCATGGCGTTGTACTTACAGTGCCCGATATCAGACCACTGCGATCTTGCCAGGCTATATTTGTTGCTACGTCGACTCTACACTGGTATTCCAGACTGGACAGTACGAATGAATGCATATACAGCACATGTTGTACCGACTAGGATCAAGCAACTTTTAGACTGTGAGACAAAAATCAGAATTTTGCCAATTATGCCTTTAATACTAAATCTAGAGAGAAGAACGTTACAGTTGTTAAATATTCATGTCTAAGGCTACAAACAAGTATAAGTGAGTAAAACTAATATCCTAGGGATTGCGAGAATTCAAAATTAACACAGCCTTGATAATTGATGAATAAATTGTTTCTTTATTCCTTTATATTTATCCAATATGTTTAGTTACCTAAATTGAGAGCGGATCTTGGAAGAAATGCTCTTACTCTAGGAGATCTCAGGAAAATTACTATTTTCTAATTTAAAAATATTTAAAAAGAATTTTAAGAAATTAGACTGGTTTCAATTCAATCTGTGGATTTTAAATAAAAATTCCTAAATATTTCAAGCAATAAAGTAATTTTTAAATTGGTCTTTGGAATTTATAGTTTTTGCATTAAAAAACTAAACTTTTTTTTTCGTCATTTTTTTCTGTTAGAAAATACAATTAATTGTTTAGGGATAAATATCATTTTCGCCGCGGGGCGCCAATCAAGATTACACAAAAGTAAGATCTAAAAAATACTCAATTTTTTTATAAAAACAATTAAAGATCAATATATTGTGAACAATCTATTTAAGGGTAAAGAAATGCGCGAAAGCCACTTCTGCCGCCATTTCTCGGATCTCCATAGTTGCTGTACTTTCATCATTAGGTTCGTACAGTTATATTCATTCTAAATCCTTTAGTTTCTTCTTTATAGTGTTCAAATTCTTTTTCGATTATTTTTTCATTGTTCAAAATTTTTCTTCCTTTTCGTGATCAACCTTTCTTTAAAGGGACTGTAGGTGTAATTTTATAAAAGAGTGGCATTTTTTGATTCACAACGGTACCCTTTGAACCTTTATCTTATCAATATTGTGGAAGCTATATCACGCACCTCTGCCCCTTTAGTAAACGTAAATTCAACCTATATGAAGCATAAAGTCTGACCGCGTCAACCTTGTTGCACCGGCTAGTCCTGTCCATAGAGCTAGGTACAGTACAAACTGGGAACGAAAATGTTGACCCGACTCAGAACATCAAATGTACTACGGCTGCTCGTGATACAGGGTGTCCCAAAAAACATGGGAATTCAGTGACGAATTGGATATCGTCTTTGTTATGAATTAGCATTGTAATACCTAATTTCAAAATCCATAATATCAATATGTTTGCTATAGTTTATTTTATTAAAAGGGTAAAAGACTGTAAAGATGTGTTTAAAATGTCTCCGAAAGATGAACAGTGGAGACGGACAAGTTTACTCTGTTTGCATACTGCAATTTTCTTGTTTTACTAAGCACAACCGTATGCAGTCAAAACATAAACAAACAAAATGTGAACATAGCAGACGAAACTCTTACAGATTACAGCTTTCTCAGTAGGTATCACTTTACTAAATCAAAGAATTATTTGAAAATACGATATCGAATTCGTCACTGAATTCCCATGTTTATTGGGACACCCTGTATATATGTATATTTATATAATAATCTCCACATAGAAATCTGCAGTAAAGAGACTGTAAGTGTAATTATAAGTGCCCCTCCATGTAAAGATGCCATGCCCGATTCACAACAATACCCTTAAAACCTTTATCTGATCAATAATGTGGAAGATATTGTGGTTTTTCTAGGTTTAAAAGTGTTTATTTTTGATAATTCCTGCATATTTTCCTGCATTAAAAATGTGCAAGTCACTTTTGTTGAGAACCCACAGTTGACAGTAATCATTTTTAAAAATTGTAAATATTGATATCTACTTGATCAGACAATGCTTTTAAGGATACCGTTGTGAATCGGACATTGCCTTCTTTGCATGGATTTAATTCATACTGTTCTTATAGTACCACCTATAACCTGGATACCGAAGTATGACTTTAAGAAGAACATCGCCGCTGATTTGATCGCCGGATTCACTGTGGCCATCATGCACATACCTCAGGTAGGGGGTGAGATATTGTTGTCATCGAATACATCAATACAAGGAAGACAACTTTCAATTTTGATTTCTAGCAAGTTGTTAAATAGCATGGATACTCATTAACTATAGAAGTCAATAGAAGTTGTCAATTAAAAAAGCTTCTATTTGATTACTTATAAACTTGTAATTCAAAAAAGCTTGTTAACAAGCAAAACTTAAAAAATCGTCTTCTTTGTATCGATGTAATCGCATACCTCTGTACTGTACTTTTTAATGTAATTGGGGTTGAGCAATTCGAATTAAAAATGACAAAACCTATTTAAATGAAATTTCTTGTTGCTAAGGAATTAATTGTTAAATGTTCAGGGTATGGCGTATGGACTGCTGGCTGGTGTAGACCCTGTTGTTGGAATCTATACAGCCTTCTTCCCAGTTCTTCTTTATGTTTTCTTCGGAACCATGCCACACGTCTCCATGGGCTCCTTTGCGGTCATCAGTATCATGGTCGCTAAACCAGTTGCCAGGTAATCATTGCTAAACCAGTTGCCAGGTAAACATTGCTAAACCAGTTTCCAGGTAATCATTGCTAAACCAGTTTCCAGATAAACATTGCTAAACCAGTTTTCAGGTAAACATTGATAAACCAGATTCCAGATAAACATTGCTAAACCAGTTTCCAGGTAAACATTGCTAAACCAGTTTCTAGGTAAACATTGATAAACCAGTTTCTAGGTAAACATTGATAAACCAGTTTCTAGGTAAACATTGATAAACCAGTTTCCAGGTAAACATTGATAAACCAGTTTCTAGGTAAACATTGATAAACCAGTTTCCAGATAAACATTGCTTAACCAGTTTTTCAGGTAAACATTGATAAACCAGTTTCCAGATAAACATTGCTAAACCAGTTTAAGTCAAAAAGTTAGTTAGTAACACCCAAAAATGTAGTCTTTTTATGGTGAACAAAACAAGTTCAGATGGAAGGGGGGGCAAAAAAAACTTAAAAAAGGTATTAATATTTTTTTTAAAAAGGGGTTTCTAAGGAGGGGGCACAATGTTGCCAAGGGGGGGGCCAAAAAATTGTGCCCCCCAAAACAAAAGCTCTCGTACGCCCCTGTTTCCAGGTAAACATTGAAAAACCAGTTTCTAGGTAAACATTGCTAAGCCAGTTTTTCAGGTAAACATCGCTAAAACAGTTTCCAACACTTAATTTATTTTTCTAAATGATTTTTAGGCTTGGCTCTGACGTAGACGATCCCACAGAGGCAATGAATGAAGAAAACATTTATTCCACTATTCAATCTGTACTGTACTGTACTGTACTGTACTGTAATGTACTGTACTGTACTGTACTGTACTCTGTACTCCCACAAGTTAACAATATGCTTAATCACTCACATCTGTATAAATCATGAACATGTATAAATGTAAAAAATGGAGAATTTCCGCTAAATTTATGTAATTATGATATTAAAACAAACAAACATGTGAGTGTATTACGCAGAATAAACAGTTTCGTAAGTTAAAGTTAGAAGAACAAAATAATTATATTATTGTTTTGATAATCAAAGCAAATGTATACAAATTTAAAATTAGGCATTATTAAATAATAAAAAAAGTTGCTGAGCTGGGGCAATAATGAGCAATACATTCTGTAGAAAAAGTAATAAATATTTTGCCAGAATACTGTGGATAATTTATACTTTTTATTAAATATTATCTTTTTTATCAGAAATATGAAAAAATTGAAAGACTAAAAATTTTGAAAAAAATTATATAAAACGATTTTTCGCTAATATTCCCTTTAGAGCATGGCGATAACTCCTTTAATAAATCCCAACATTTTCTACCAGGATTAATCCAGCTAATTGCTGGGATTGGCAGGCTCGGGTTCCTCTCCATGGTCCTCACGGACACCGTTGTCAGCTCCTTCACAGTCGGAGCATCCTTCCACGTTATCACCAGTCAAATCAAACACGTCCTGGGTATCAGGTAGGGTAGGATACTACTGTAAACACGTCCTAGGTATCAGGTAGGGTAGGATAGTACTGTAAACACGTCCTGGGTATCAGGTAGGGTAGGATAGTACTGGAAACACGTTCTGGGTATCAGGTAGGGTAGGATACTACTGTAAACATGTCCTAGGTATCAGGTAGGATAGGATAGTACTGTAAACACGTCCTGGGTATCAGGTGGGCTAGGATAGTACTGAAAACACGTTCTGGTTATCAGGTAGGGTAGGATAGTACTGTAAACATTACCTGAGTATCAGGTAGGGTAGGATACTACTGTAAACACGTCCTAGGTATCAGGTAGGATAGGATACTATTGTAAACACGTCCTGGGTATCAGATGGGGTAGGATAGTACTGGAAACACGTTCTGGTTATCAGGTAGGGTAGGATAGTACTGTAAACATTACCTGAGTATCAGGTAGGGTAGGATACTACTGTAAACACGTCCTGGATATCAGGTAGGGTAGGATAGTACTGTAAACACGTCCTGGTTATCAGGTAGGGTAGGATAGTACTGCAAGCACGACCTGGGTATCAGGTAGGGTAGGATAGTACTGTAAACATGACCTAGATATCAGGTAAGGTAGGATAGTACTGTAAACACGTCCTGGGTATCAGGTAGGGTAGGACAGTACTGTAAACACGTCCTGGGTATCATGTAGGGTAGGATAGTACTGTAAACACGTCCTGGGTATCAGGTAGGTTAGGATAGTACTGTAAACACGTCCTGGGTATCAGGTAGGGTAGGATAGTAGTGTAAACACGTCCTGGGAATCAGGTAGGACGGGAGACCACATTTTTCAAGACATGCCTACTTTTTCATAGCTATTTAAAACATCAGTTTTTGTACTTTATAACATGCATCTAAATCATGCGTAGTGTACTATAGTGTGGTGTTTTCTATTGTTCTCATAGTTTCTACATGCAAACTCACGTCAATGTCAAATAACTGCTTACAGACATTTTTGCATATTTAAATTCAATAAAAAACAGTCTATGAGGGTAACCTTGAAACTCTTTAATTTTAGTCTCCTGGTAAAAATACGAATCCTTTCTTTTTCCGGCAGATTTTTCAGAATTTCATATTTTAAACCTTATAACAGACGTAAAAGTAAAGCGGAAAGGAATTAAGTTTTTGCCACAAACTTTGATTTTCCAATCCCTATATCTGAACAACCCAAAGGTTTAAATCATCAGGTTGCAAAGATATAAGGATTCGAAAGATTGGTTTTGTGGCAAAGACTCAATTCCTTTGAAAAAAAATCTTGTTTACTAATTTTACAAACTATAGATTTATTAAAACATTTTGGCGGAAAAAAATATATTAAAAATATATTTTAACTAGCTTAAAACTTTTCCATTTAACATGATTATAGTCTTTTATGTAACTTTTCAAAATAGTCTTAATAATACAATTAAATATCATTTAATTTTATAGCATTGCATGTGAATGTTTTTTTTCAGGGTTCGGAAATGATCTTGCATTAATTTAGTATCTTTATAATACAATATATTTAGATTAATTTTAATCAACCAATACAAGGTACGTCCTTTTATGTTTTTTTTTGTACGCTATAATCCAGTATATTTTACTCCCCAACACTCTAAGAATAATTAATATAAAACATTAGTATTAATTATGATATTTTTGCATAACACCTGCAAACTCTTCTTCAAATATGAAGTAAAAAGAAAGAGCAAGGAAATAGTCTAAATACTGTGATATAAATAAGAAATGTTAAGATAAAAACGATGTGCTGGGTTGGAGTTACAGATAAGAAGCTTAAGGCTTCAAATAAGGAATGAAAGAGCACAAGGGAAACGCTGTTCATGTGTTATATAGCATTCAGTTTAACGCTTTAGAGCATAAGCAATGAAGCAAGATAACTCAATGTGCTTAAAGTTTTACAAATGTCGTCTTAATTTAGAATTCCTCGGCATGCTGGTATTGGTCGCCTGGTTCTTACCTACTATGATCTAGGTACAAATGTACATGAGTTATTACAGTACAGTACAGTACAGTACAGTACAGTACAGTACAGTACAGTACAGTACAGTACAGTACAGTTTTGTACGAATAGTTAAATTTCTTAGATTTATTAAATAACTGTTTTGTAAATAAAACTGTATCTAAAATAAAATTTTCTCATTTTAGATATTTTTTAGGTCGAAAGGTTCCCACAACTAACTTAATAACTCTGGCTATATCTGCTGCTACTATTGCAGTAAGCTTGTTCATTGATCTCTTCATTGGACCTAAACTCAAAACTAAATGCAGGTACACATAAATTTGGCTTGTCTGTCTGTTTGTATGTTTGTATCCAATAAACGACAAAACGGCTGAACCGATCGGGCCCAAATTTTTTGTGAGACATCACGTGACCACAGGGAAGGTTTATGAATGATAAAAATTAAAAAAGGTTTTAAAGGTTTTTAATTTTGTAAAAAAATTTAAATTCTTGAAAATCCGCGAATTTTTTTTTAAATCCGCAAAATTTTTTTCTTCTTTGGTTTAAAATGTAAACAAAAAGAACATGTTCACAATTTAAATAGAAGATGGGCAAGAAGCGGCCTTAAAGCCTAGAAAGAAGGGCATGGAGCGCCTTGAATTTCTAGTATATATAATTTAGCTTGTCTGTCTGTCTTGTTTGTCTGTTTGTTTGTATCCAATAAACGTCAAAACGGCTGAACCGATCGGCCCCACTTTTTGTGTTGGACATCACGTGATCATAGGGAAGGTGTTGTAATAATCAAAATTAAAAAAAATTTGTGTTTAAGTTTTTTATTTTTTGTAAAAATTTGAAAATGCGGCGAAAAAATGTTATGAAATCCGCAAACTTTTTTCTTTTTGTTTTATTCTGTACAAAGAGAAGATGCTCACAGATAAAGCCACAATTAAAAGTTGAAATAGAAGATGGGAGCCAAGCGCCCTAAAAGCCTAATATATATATATATATGGACAATTTTAGAACTGATTACTCGCATCAAACTTTGCATTCGAACGTCGTAGAATCATTGATATTTCAAACTATTGCTTCTGCTGGTTACCTAGTCAAAGTTTCAAATTTTTCATGTTTTCACCATCAGGTTAAAGAGATATAAGGATTAGTGAACTAGAGTTTGTGGCAAGTGTTCAATTCCTTTGACGGGAAGTTTGAAAAAGTTTCTCAAAATTCTTTTTGGATTTGTAAAATATAAATTTTCATAATATTTGTAATTAAAATATGACATCAGTCAAAACTTCTTAAAATCAATAATGTTTTAGTTTTAAAAAGTGGCATATGCATCTTGATAAATAAAAATGTAAAAAGATATTAGTCAATTAAAATAAATAACTCGTTAATGTATTTACAAAATATATTGTTTTTACTAAGTACATAAAAATAAAAAATAAATCCCAGTTTAATGTACATTGTATAAACATACAATGTACATAATATGTACATAATATGTACATACGACTTTATTAATTCTAATAATAATACATTTTACGAGTTCACCACTTTCAAGAACTATTTACATGAGTTCGCGGAATTTTTTTTAAGATCAAAAACAAAAAGTTTGCTTCTAAAAATACCAAAATTGTTAAAATGCTTCAAACTAAAACTGACAAATTTGCGAAATCTTAAATTTGTATTGTTTAATAGTGGAAAGAAATTAAGCTTTTAAAAAAAAGTATTTATAAAAAGTACAAAAAAGAACGAAAACCGTTTTCAGTTCAGATTTCATTTGACATAGATTAATAAAGGAATTGAGTCTTTGCCACAAATCCTGATTTTCTAATTCCTTCATCTTTGCAACCCAATGTTGTAGACCTTATATTTCAAACTATGAATTCTGTTGGATCAAATAAGCTAAAAGCTTACAATTTAATATCAAAGATTAAAAATAAAGGGATTAGAAAATTTCAGTTTGTGGCAAAGACTCAATTCCTATTTGAACAGAATATATTTTTTTTAGGTTTCCTCTTCCTACTCAGCTCTCCTTGATTATACTATTCACAACTTTATCCCACTTCCTGGGTTTCAGAGATATTCATCATGTTAGGTAGTAAACCAGCTCTCCTTGATTATATTATTCAGGGATATACATCATGTTAGGTAATAAACCAGCTCTCCTTGATTATATTATTCAGGGATATACATCATGTTAGGTAGTAAACCAGCTCTCCTTGATTATATTATTCAGGGATATTCATTAATTATAGAAGTCCCGTTTATAGAGAAAAGTAATGGTTTGGAAATGTTAATGATGCATATTGGAAATGCCATGTATTCTTGATATCAAGACACTACTACTCCAAACCAAAAAGAAGAGGCATCATGAACTTTTAAACAAAAAAATTATTCTTTTTTAAAGGAACTAACTAATTTTTTCTTTCTCTAATTTTGTAGTATTTGATGTCTTAGAGCGCTAAAAAATATGTTGATAAGGGATACGACGATTTTTTTACCGCTAGGTGGCCATACCGAGTTAAATCCCTGAAACATCGAGAGCAGAGACACCTAGCGGCCAAATAAACGTCGTTAAAAGTACATCGTATACAAAGAATTTTTTAAATGAAATTTACAACCTATAAAAAAATTTTAAATGAAATTTACAACCTATAAAAATGTCGAATTGAATTCGTCATTTTTATAGGTTGTACATTTGATTATTTTATTAGGACCATAGAGAGTATTGGAGAGATCCCTACTGGACTACCCTACCCAACCTTCCCTTTGCTTAAACTTATTCCTATGGTGAAATATTTCATTAAAATAATTAGATATTCCAGTTCTCTGATATCATGGTTAAGAAAATATCTATCTATCTATCATTGTAAAGACGACATTAACAATTCTGACTGAAAGCCAGGAGGATGGGATCACTGTTTTTAATGCCAAATGTAATGATTTTGGAACACACAGAAACGTGTTTTTGAAGTACAAAAGACTGATGATATTGAACCATTGCATACCAACAACGCTTCTTGGACATACTTTTACATTACATCTCTATCACTTAATAAATTACATTACATCTCTATCACTTAATAAATTACATTACATCTCTATCGCTTAATAAATTACATTACATCTCTATCACTTAATAAATTACATAACATCTCTATCGCGCTTAATAAATTTTAAAAAAAAGTTTAAGAAAAAAGTTCAGCTTTTTATCACAAAAGTAAATAGACGTTTGAAAATAATCCCACTCTACGTTATTGAGGAGATCATTTTATGCAAAATTATTTTACTAGGTTTTTGCTGATGCCCTGGCCCCAGCAATTGTTTCCTTCACTGTTGGTGTTGGTCTTGGTAAAATGTTTGGAAAGAAGCATGGATACAAGGTTCAGGAGAACCAGGAGCTACTTGGTCAGGTAGAGATATAAGGAGGATATAATACTAGGGATACAAGGTTCAGGAGAACCAGGAGCTACTTGGTCAGGTAGAGATATAAGGAGGATATACTACTAGAGATACAAGGAGAACCAGGATCTACTTGGTCAGGTAGAGATATAAAGAGGATATACTACTAGATATACAAGGAGAACCAGGAGCTACTTGGTCAGGTAGAGATATAAAGAGGATATACTACTAGGGATACAAGGAGAACAAGTAGCTACTTGGTCAGGTAGAGAAATAAGGAGGATATACTACTAGAGATACAAGGAGAATCAGGAGCTACTTGGTCAGGTAGAGAAATAAGGAGCATATACTACTAGGGATACAAGGAGAACCAGGAGCTACTTGGTCAGGTAGAGATATAAAGAGGATATACTAGGGATACAAGGTTCAGGAGAACCAGGAGCTACTTGGTCAGGTAGAGATATAAGGAGGATATAATACTAGGGATACAAGGAGAACAAGTAGCTACTTGGTCAGGTAGAGAAATAAGGAGGATATACTACTAGAGATACAAGGAGAACCAGGATATACTTGGTCAGGTAGAGAAATAAGGAGGATATACTACTAGAGATACAAGGAGAACCAGGAGCTACTTGGTCAGGTAGAGAAATAAGGAGGATATACTAGAGATACAAGGAGAACCAGGATCTACTTGGTCAGGTAGAGAAATAAGGAGGATATAGTACTAGGGATACAAGGATAACCAGGAGCTACTTGGTCAGGTAGGGACATAAGGAGGATATAATACTAGGGATACAAGGAGAACCAGGAGCTACTTGGTCAGGTAGAGAAATAAGGAGGATATACAAGAGATACAAGGTTCAGGAGAACCAGGAGCTACTTGGCCAGGTAGAGAAATAAGGAGAATATTCTAGGAATACAAGGTTCAGGAGAACCAGAAGCTATCCGGTGAGGTATTAAATACGGGGAATTCATCCGAAGTAAAGAGTAAGGTTCAATTGAACCAGTAGATACTGGTCAGGTATTTAATACGCGGGATTCTTCTGAAGTGTAGAATAAGATTCAAGAGAACCATGAGATGTATAGCGTATGGTGTAAATGTACAATTAAATTATTTACTTCGGAGCGCTATACTTAAGAGCAATTTTGTAGATACAATATTTTTGTTAAAAAATATTATTCCATATGGTTTCTTTACATTTTCTTTTTGTTTTCTGGATTTCATAAATTAAAATCTACGCAAATGTGAAACCAACCCCCCCCCCCAAAAAAAACTCGGGAGTTTTGTTCAACGATACTCTTAGGGTTATAGTTAGGTACTAAGAATAATTTATTATAGGGTGTATCCAATATATTTGGAAGCATGTTCAGCTGTATCCCAATGTCAGGCTCTCTCTCAAGATCAGTGGTTCAAGAAGCTAGTGGATGCAAGTAAGTTTTAAGAGCTGACAACATTTAAACAGAAAGATTTAATCCGATTCAAATGAGTTAAAGTCGATTGTTCCTTGCAGGGAGTTTAACAATCTCTCAATGGCTACATACAAAAGTGATTTTACAGAAATTCGAATTTTTAGGATTTCAGTAAAATGAATTAGATATCAGGAAAATTGGGAAATATATATTTTTAAATACGTATTAAAGGGACTGTACGCGTAATTTAAAGTGACTCTCTCTGAAAAGATGACAATGCCCGATTCACAACACTACCCTTAAAAACTCTCTCTGATGAATTATGAATTAGAAATTAATTTTTATAATTTGGAAAACCTGGTTATTTTCAATTGTGGTTTCTATACAAAAGTGACTTGCGAATTTCTATACTTCAGGAAAACATATAAAAATGATAAAAATTTAAATACTTCTGAACACGTCATTATCTTTATCATTATTGATCAGATAAAGGTTTCAAGGGAACCATTGAAAATAGGGCATTGCCATTTTTGCATTGAGGGTCACTTGAAATTATGCTTACAGTCCCTTTAAACATGTTTCTGTACTAATATTTAGGAGCCAGATAACCAGCCTGACATCTGCCTTTCTTCTTCTCTGGGTTCTACTCTACCTGGGACCATTGTTCAAAACCCTTCCTGTCTGTGTTCTGGCGTCCATTATACTTGCATCTCTTGTTGGCATCGTTAAAAAGGTAAAATATAAAAAAACATAGCTATTAAAGAAAATAAGTTTTCTTTAACTTATTTTAAAAATTGCAAATGTAGTTAAATTAATAAGTTTCCATAACATTTTGATCAAATTATTGAGCGTATTTAAATCCCTTCGAAATTATGAAATTTTTGATCGAAATTACAAAAAGGATGTTTGGTACATCACATTCGTTGTGTTATTGTATTGTATACACTGTGCACTGTACAGTGTACATTGTTTAATGTACAATGTACATACAGTATAGTAGTAAGGATACTGGGTTCCACGCACTAATGAACTACATAGAAAGTTTTATGACGAAAAAGAAAGCTCCTAACTCTATTTTGTTAGTATAAAACAAAATTGACACTATTTTTTTTTAGGTGCAAAATACATGTATAAAGATAGATAATACAATTTTAGCTAAAATTGCTTATATATAAGTTATCTATGTTTACTTATTTATCTATGTATGTTTAGGTCATGGAAGTACGCAAGTATTTTGCTCTGTCTACACACGATGGGTTTATCTGGTTAATCACTTTCCTTTCTACTGTTCTACTTGATGTAGATTATGGTAATATAATCCAGGAATGGAAACTTTTGAACAAATTCCTAAAGAGTTAAGCATTTACTTATCTCGTGGAGTTTATCTAGAACCTTTCTTTAACAAGAGATTAAACCAGTAAGATAAGTTTTTTTTTATCTACTTCATAACACTTTTAATTTGAAGTGATTGAGTATACCTTATCCGTGAAAACAGCTGACTCGTCTTTTACGATCTCTTGCGGGTTAAAGTAATATTTGTGTGGCTTAGAACTTCTAAGATATAATTAAAGACACGGATTTGTACTTTCTTGTTACGAGGGGATCAACAATTCATAAGTTCACACCTCATGAATTTGATAAATCAGTAAACTGACAATATACATTTCAGTATATTTACAAAGGTTCTCATTTCAAAAGTTTGAGGTAAGATTAAGGAACTAAGCTGTTTAGGCTTAAGGCCTTCATCCGATTCACAAGTGTACTATGCGTCAGGCACTTTGTTGAAATTATCTCAAGTTTTAAAAGAAGATGATAAATATTATTATGTATTCTTGATAAGAAAAAGCTATTTTACTGTTGTGGATTAAAAATGCCATGCTATAAATGGAGAGTAACTTTAAAGGAATTGGGTCTTTGCCACAAACTCAAATTTTTTTATGTCTATATCTTTGCAATATGACGGTGCAAACCTTTGGTATTTCAAACTTAGACTATTTGGTCTGACAGAATTAATAGTTAGAAATTTGAAATAGCTACGACATTGGGTCGCAAAGATATGAGGATTTAAAAATTTGAACTTGTGACAAAAACTCAAATCTTTTCGCCTTCTCCTCTTGAAGCATTTTTTTATATTTCCAGGACTAATTGTTGGAGTTTCCTCCTCCCTGATTATTACCTTTGTTCGAGCCACCGTTCCCTCTATCCGGGTCCTGGAGAAGGGAGAGGATGGAGTTTGGTTGAATAAAAAGTATTTTAAAACTGAGGGAGGTATCAAGGTCATTCAGCTGATGGGACCGGTCAATTTTCTAGTCAAGGATTTAGTCAGGTAATATGTGTAATTTACTCGAACTAGGAGCACTTCGCGTCTATCTAAAATTTTAACTCTTAATTGTTATCTGCGGCATCTTCTCCTTCTAAACTATCAAACAATAACAAAAAATGTTTCCGGATTCATCGATACTTTTCGTGGATTTTAAAAAATCGAAATATTTACGGAAAATTTTTAAATTCTTAAAATCCATAAAACTTCACCGGAATCATGTGAGGTCCCACATAAAATTTTGACCCGAATAAACAAGTATGTATATAGTTGAAGTGAAGGCATGCATGTGTCTACACTTCAATATTGTATTTAATTTCTGATATTATACAAATGGTTAAAAATTGTTACAAATAGGGATACACATTGGTTTAAACTAAAAAATACTTTGGAAGTTGTTAAATTATTTACATTTTTAAACCACCCGAAAAGTACATAAACCAACCATTTCTAGTTTAACTACTTTGGAATTAAAAATTAAATAAAAAATATCTGGTTTCAGACATTGTCTTTCTTGCAGGAACCGGAATTAATAAATAGTGCAGGATGTAGTTGAACTACTCAGACTTAGTTGAACCAATTCTCCTATCTAGCTAGTGTGTGGTTCAACTTCCTCTAGCTAGTAATTAAATCTGTTCCTAATAAATCTATTTAGATCTTGGATCAAGGCTGAGGTATCCGGGAGTACTGTTCCTAATAAATCTATTTTAGATCTTGGATCAAGGCCGAGGTATCCGGGAGTACTGTTCCTAATGAATCTATTTTAGATCTTGGATCAAGGCTGAGGTATCCGGGAGTACTGAGAGATACTCCTCCAACGACTCCTTCCGTCCTATGGAGGATATCGTCCTTGATATCACTGGTGTGAGCTACTTAGACCGGGTAGGAGCAGGACTCATCCCTTGGCTGGAGGGAATTGTGAAACAGGACGGACATTCTCTAGGAGTAGTCGCAACCCTGCCCCAGTCCTCCAGTCTTAAACTAGACTGTCAAATTTTTCCAACCTACACAGACGCCATTGTTATCCTAACCAACATGAGCAAACCTAAAGAAGATGAACAAATTGAGATTGAAAAATTTTAAAAATGACCAAAAATAAGTTTATAATATTGGGAACAGGAGGCGGCCGAGGGAGAAAGGTTTAAATACAAAGAATTTTTATCCTTTTCTGGAAATCTCAAGAACTGAGTTTTTAGCACAAATTAAGTTTTTCTGGATTTCCAGAAACATTTAAACAATATTTAAAATCAAAAGAATCGACGATCATTGTTTGCGGGATTACTGCAGTACGATCTTCTAAAGCCACATGTTTAATAGTACATCAGAGAATATAAAAATCAAACTTATTTTCAAAAAAATTTTTACTTTAGTGTAATGTTTGTATTAAAGAATTTATTTCAGATTTATTTCAGACAAAAACTTTGTAAATCTTAGCAATTCTGCTTTAAAGATTTTGTAGTTTAAACTTTTTTAATTGGTGTAGATATGGAGGCCTAAACTTTAGATGAATATTTTCGAAAGTTACGGTTAATTCTAAAAATAGTATAACGAAAACATTTTTCCCAGTAAAATACTAAAACATATCATAATTTTTTTAAAATATTTAATATTTCAAAGCAATCAGCAATGCAACAGTTTTTTGTCACAAATACTCGATTCCTTTTGATCGACAGATTTTTTTTAATTTTTAAGAAAATTAAAAATATTCCAAAATTTTAAAAAATCTCTTGAACTATTGAATATTCTTACATTTCTAACATTTTATTTCATAATTTAAAAACATAACATTTTTCCCAGTAAAATACTAAAACATATCATAATTTTTTTTAAATATTTAATATTTCAAAGCAATCAGCAATGCAACAGTTTTTTGTCACAAATACTCGATTCCTTTTGATCGACAGATTTTTTTTAATTTTTAAGAAAATTAAAAATATTCCAAAATTTTAAAAAATCTTCTGAACTATTGAATATTTTTACCTTTCTAACATTTTTCTCTGGTCTATGGTTTTACACAAAAGATAATAAAAAAGTGTCTGATTTAATTACAATATCGTACTTAGTATTGTTCACATGTGTGTATATTGCAAAATGTATAAATTTAGTTCTTATTTAAAAATGACAATGATAAGTTATTTTGTAATAAATTGATAATATTATTTAAAGCATTATTTTTTATTCCAAGTCAATATTAAAAGTTATTGTTGAATTTTTTAAAAATTGAATTTAAACCATAATGAGGGAGTCGTATTTTAATCTGGAAAAGTGTGGAATTTTAAAATTTCCCCTACTGCATAATTCCGCATGTCACTTTACAGAGAAACCACAATTGAAATAAAATCAGTTTTAAGATAGAAGAAATGGGATAACTTCATCAGCTCAGACAAATGTTTTAAGGATACATCATTGTGAAAAAGGGGTTACTTGAAATTACTCACTGGATATTTTAAAAAAATTTTTATGAATTTTTTATAGAATTAGGAAAAAAAACTGATTAAAATCATTAACAAAAGGTGCTATTATAGCGTTTAAACTCAAGATTCTACTTTTTAAAATTAAAATCTGATCTAGCAGATTTTAAACATCTAGCTGAAAAGATGTAAAGTTTGGGATTTAAGAAATATAGAGAAATTTTGACGGAACATTAGTTTATTGCATAAGCCTCGGTTTAAGGGCCTCTAATCCGTCCCATGAACCCTCTCCGTCCTCTATACATAAACCTCCATGTCCTCTATATACCGAAGTAGTCATGTCAGAGACCTCGTACAGAGTTAACAGAGAGATTAGGATTAAACAAATGTAAGTCAAAAATAAAATTCAAAATAACATTATTTCTGTTCTGTGTTCTGTTCTGTATTTTGTTCTGTGCTCTTTTCTGTGTTCTGTTCTGTGTTCTGTTCTGTGTTCTGTTCTGTGTTCTGTCCTGTGTTCTAGTATGTGTTCTGTTTTGTGTTATGTTCTGTGTTCTGTTCTGTGTTTTGTTCTGTGTTCTGGTCTGTGTTCTGTTCTGTGGTTCTGTTCTGTGTTCTGTTCTGTGTTCTGTTCTGTGTTCTGTTCTGTGTTCTGTTGTGTTTTGTTCTGTGTTCTGGTCTGTGTTCTGTTCTGTGTTCTGTTCTGCGTTCTGTTCTGTGTTCTGTTCTGTGTTTTTATCGTGATATTACTTGGTTTCCTCATCAGCTAAATAAACATATCTGACCTGTATAATTTATAATTACCAACTATTATGAAAACGAAAATTGCATAAACTGGCATAGTTAATTTGATTTTTTTAATTACAACATGATTTGAGTACACTATTATGTAACAGATAAAATAACGGTTTTGAATATAATAAGACAGATAGTTCTCCATGGTTATATTTTTATGTAGATCTGATTATTCGACAAGCCAATCAATGTAGCACCACTGTGCAGTAATCTCCTAGAAGGAGAAAACTCATTTGGTTTTTAATGATATTTTTCCGGCTTCTGTATATATATACTGCTACTGTGTACAACTTGCTCTAGCTGCCTAAAAGTTGGCCCGGTACTTCGAATAAAATTCTTGAAAGACCAATCAGGTCCTAAAAGTGACTCACTTGTTTCACACCCATATTTAACAACTGACAACCAACTCCTTTAAAAGGTATTAATATTTGATCCAACTTGATGGAGGAAACCGCAAGCAAGCTAGAACAATTAGTTAAATAAAAATTGGCCTTATTTAAATGATGCGAGAAATAATGATGATAAATTTCAAATTACAAAATTCTAAACCGCAGGTTTCGCGCCTTTCTTTCTCACTAAAAAGGAACTGAGTTTCTGCCACAAACTCAAATTTTCTAAGCTTTGAACCCAAAGTTGTTGCACCTTTTATAGATTAAAATTAAATAGTATAAGTTTGAAATATCAAAACAGACACATTACAAATGTTTCTTTTTATAATTTACAAACACCCCTTTTGGGGTGGGGACGAAGGTAGAAAGATAGAAATTTTGGAACTCGGTCGAATTTAGCATTTGCTATTTTACACTTTTTTGTTGGACTTTTTTCAAATATTAAAGTATATAACATTTGTTCGAGAAATGCTTGATCCCGAAAATCATAAAAGTTCTAACCTCGGGATACATTCCTCGGGATACATTTCTCGGGATACATTTCTCGGGATACATTCCTCGGGATACGTTCCTTGGGATACATTCCTCGGGATACATTCCTCGGGATACATTCCTCGGGATAAATTCCTCATGATACATTCCTCGGAATACATTCCTCGGGATACATTCCTCGGGATACGTTCCTCGGGATGCATTCCTCGGGATACATTCCTCGGGATACATTCCTCGGGATACATTCCTCGTGATACATTCCTCGGGATACATTCCTCGGGATACATTCCTCGAGATACATTCCTCGGGATACATTCCTGGTGATACATTCCTCGGGATACATTCCTCGGGATACATTCCTCGAGGGGAATCATAAACAGTTTTATTTGGATGATCAATCAAACATTTCTGAATTATTTATAACTTATGGTTCATACGTAGTTTCCATTATGCGTCGTAAACCCGAACAGAATGGGAGTTACTTCAACTTAAGAAATCTTAATAATTCTTTTGGATTTTTTTCTAAAATCAAAGGTTTTAAATTTTCAAATTTTTTTTATCACTTTATCATAAAAATGTCGTGTCGGCACGTCTTTTGTACTGTACCGGGATACGTGCTTCTGCACTACGAGGCCGGGACGGTACGGAATGGAGGCCTCTTTAGGAATTGAACTTGACCTTGGAATTGTTAATTATGTTTCTATTTCCGGTTGAATCGTTTAGGACTTCCGGTTTACTCAAATATGGAGAAAGCGCATAGTTTGATAAGGAAATTGCAGAATTTTCTAGATGGAATAGGGGGGGGGGGGTTGAAATCTGAAATTTTTATTTTCTTCTTGTGCAAACTTTTTTTTCATGGTAAAAATATTGTACAAAATGGCTAAAACTGATTCTGTATTTGCAAATTTTAAAATTTGCACAAATGTTGCTTATGATTAAGCAAAGTTTATTTATACCTACAACAACATTTTAAAGAAAATCTTAAACACAACTAAAATATATAGAACGAGTTCTAATGTTTATAAATAAATAATATAAATAATGAGTTAGAAATTTGCCCTCATGACTCATACAACCCAAGCCATGAGCCAAGCCATTAATTTACTCATGTCCAGGGTTATTAGTAGAAAGCTTTAGAAGATCTTGACTAAAATCAAAGTATACAAAATATATTGTTAGCAAAATAAAACATTTAAATACAATATTCTAACAATTTATTAGAACTATGTAAAAAGTTGTGCGCTGACTGTAAATTTATTTTAAAAATACTGAAAACTTTTAAGTTAATATATGTACATACATTAATTCTTCAAGATTATTTATTTTTTATTTCTCATTTAATTTATCCTAATGCATAAAATGATAGCACTGCTGGATTTCAATGAATTTGTAAAGTATGGTAATTGATAAGGATTCACTTATGTACAGAGTGTCCCAATAAACATGGGAATTCAGTGACGAATTCGATATCGTCTTTGTCATGAATTAGCATTGTAATACCTGATTTCAAAAGCAATAATATTATTATGTCTGCTAGAGTTTATTTTATTAAAACGGTAAATGGCTGTAGAGATTTGTCTATAATGTCTCCGCAAGATGAACAGTGAAGACGGACAAGTTTACTCCGTTTATAAGCCGTAATATTTTTGTTTTACTAAGTACACCCTCATGCAGTCAAAACGTAAACATACAAATTGTAATCCCGATTACTTAATCTGAGTATCCAATGGACACACTTTTGATTTTCTTTTTAAACCGTTCTTTCTGTGATATAGTAGAAAAAAAATCGAAAACCGTTTATTTTTTAATTTAGAGAGTCCCTCCCGTTTTTGTAAATAATCTTAAATGGCGCGCAAAATTTGAAATTTATCGGCTTCACTGACATATGCGACTCTGATCGAGTCCAATTTTTTTGTTGGAACTCCCATAACCCTCAAGAAGGTTTCAGGTTTCGGGCCGTTGGAGATTGAAGATTTTGAAATATTTTTAAATCCTTGAATGTAAACAGGAAAATCCATGAAATTTTTAATTCTCTTAAAGTTAAAATTCGTTAGTACAATAAAATTTTTATTTTCTTTATTTTAATTATCTACATTTATTCTGAAAGATTGTATGAAGGTATTTCTATTGATATTTGCATGCTACCCAGCTACCCCCTGCTACAAGGGGTTGGTTTGAACCAACTTGATAAAGCTTGCGTGTATTTTGACAGGTTTATGGGGATCTTGATTAATTGTTCATCATGATATATTATTATTCATCAATCAATCAATTAAAAGAAATAGGTTCCAATCTCTCTAGGTTTCAAGGACACCCGGAGAAATGCATTCTCGTCAACTTTTTATTGTTTCCGACCTGAAGTAGTTTAGAGGCCTGGTTTGGAGTGCATAATTTCAAATTGGAAAACTCCAGGTCGATATTTAAACTGGTGGAACCTTACACAAGCTCATTCTCTTTTAACATACTAGAACACAACCTTCTACTTATTTTAACAAGGTGGGTATTCAGGAGGGGGAGGGGTCAGGAAGGTAGGAAGGTAGGAAGGTAGGAAGGTAGGAAGGTAGGAAGGTAGGAAGGGAGGAAGGTAGGAAGGTAGGAAGGTAGGAAGGTAGGATTGTAGGATTGTAGAAAGGTAGGAAGGTAGAAATGTAGGAAGGTAGGAAGGTAGGAAGGTAGGAAGGTAGGAAGGTATTCAAGTGACAAAATAACCTAGTTTTCTTGTTTTCATGCAAACCCGCATTAAAGCATGAAAAATGTTTTAGATTGTAAAAACAAAGGTTTACACAAATATAATCAATCTTGTGAATTGAAACTCGTCTTTTAATTTATTTGAAAGAAATCGTATAGAGAGAATGTAGGACAATAGAAGAAAGTTTCAAGTCTGTCAGAATTTCCAGCGGAAATTCTATAGAATTTTGACTTCAAGATCATTATCTTTTTTTCAGCCATGTTTGATATATATAAAACAAAGTTGTTTCTTCTGCATTTTTCTCTCTAAAATCTTAACAATTATTTTTTTATTCATATTGAACAGGACAAATCACAAAATGGAATTTTGATTCGAATGGCAATATAAATATATACGAAATTTTCTAATCCCTGCAAGGTTGTAATGCAAGGAAAGTTATTTCAGAGGTGTACGCATATTTTGTACTGCAATGTACTGTCTCTGGGCGGTAATATGCACACAAGATGGATGTCACAGCCTGACATGGGATCCATCTTTCACATAAAAAATCAATACAATATTCTGGTCAACGGAAGCTATTATGTGAATTATCAAAATTATCAAAATTAAATGCTTTTATCCTCCACGGATACTAAACAAACAATCATGCATCTATTCTTGTTTACAAATTCAGCCCAGAGAGAACTGGTTTCCATATGTACGCAGAGTATACGCGACCGCAATTAATTTTCCTTGCATTATAACCTTGAATCCCTGTATCTTCGACAAGGCCAAAGTTTTCATTTGATCATAGGACAATTTTTCACCGGCTCTGAAACTGTCCCCAAAAGATAAGTTTTTCTTAATTTTAAATGCTTACCAACAGGGAAAGAAACTGAGTTGTTGCCACAAACTCTGAATGTCTCATTACTATATCTTTGCAACCTGATGTCGTAGACTTTTTATATTTCAAACTATGAATTTTGTTAGATCAAATAGTCTGAAAGTTTGAAATACGATTTACACTATCAGGTTGCAAAGATATAGGGATTGGTTTTTGGCAAAAACTCAATAACCTTGCAAAAATTGCACTTATTTTAATTCTTGCCAATTTGCACAAAGAAAAATTTCTAATACATAATTAACAACATTTAAAAGTTTTTTTTTGCTATAAGAATAATTTGATTCATTCTTTTCAAACTATTCCTTTTAAACAGGGAAAATTTCCTTTAAATAAATCTTATTGTTCAGCACTTTTTATTTTTACAATTAACAATTTTTTTTAAAGGGATTATTAAAGTGTTTGTTTAAGAAGTGAGAGGGGTTTAGATAGAGACTGTTAAATACAAACAAAGAACGCTATGGATCGGTTAGAATTTTTATTTCATTCCGAAACTGAGTCTCAAAGCTAGGGAAACCTTGAAACCTTGAAACCTTGCAAACCTTGAAACCTTAAAACCTTAATCTGATAAAAATATAGAAAATGACTCAAAAAGTATTTACTTTTATGAATTTCTCCATAGCTTCCATGTTAGAAGCAAGAAATGCGCAATTCTCTTTTGCAGAGAAAACGCAAATGAGAATAAACAGTTTAAATTAACAAATACATGGATATCTAATTTAAACTCGATCATACACAAAGCTTTTGATGGTACCGTTGTAAATCTGGCATTGCCATCTTTGCCTGGAGGTTAAATTGACATTACGCCTGTAGAAATTCCTCGAATACAATATAGAGTGCATATAAAACTTGCAATTGCAATTGTTTAATAAATAATGAACTACTTATAAACTGCATTTTTTTTAAAGTTAGCGAATTATATTTCTGGTAAATTTAAAATATTATACAGTTTTCATTAAATGGAACTTTTTAGACTTACTTCTTTCCGTGCCAATATTTTCGCACACGCACCTCTGACCCTTTAGTAAAAGTAAATTCAACCTAATGTCTAATCTATACAGTACAAACTGGGACCGGAAAGGTTGAAATAAAGAAGTTAAAAAACATGTTGTGGAAACTAAATCAAAAAAGATATTTTTGATTTTATATGTTTTTTTTTTATATTTTTATATTCTTTTTATAAAATATCGCATAGCTTTTTTTCGGAACAGAATACTTGGAATTAGGATTCAAATTAAGTAAGTAATAAGTTAGTGATATTTATTATACAATAATATGACAAGTTAACATATTAAAGTGGCAGCAGATGTACAATTCTCAGGATTGGGGTTTACAGCGGAATTCTCATAGTACACTTTAAACTATGTATTTCTGAAAAATTTCTGCAAACTGCAATTTAAAACGTCAAATTAAACGTTTAACGCCTTAAAGTTAATAAGTTAATAAGTTGAAAAACTAATCACGAATTCAAGGTTATAAACTTATTTTCTGAAAGAACTGGTTTACCTGGAAAAAGTCTCAAGGGAACAATCCCCACAAACTAGGCCAAGGATAATAAAAATAAAGGATTCCTTAGAAAGAATTGGAATCTTTTAGGTCATGAAATAAATCATTAAAAGTTTGCAAAAAAAACCTAAGAATGAAAAAAAATATGGTTTCCTGAAAAAAGCAGGAAATTAAGATTATTTTGAATGAAAAGGTCTGTAAGGTTATCAGCTCCTTTAACCATAAAACATTTTCTTTTTCAAGATATTTGGAAAAATCTTAGGAAATTCGAGTTTACATCTTTAAAGCCTTGAAACATAAATTTAAACCCTTATATTTTTGCAAAAATTACATTTTTTTTGCAAACATTACGATTGTTGCTACTGCATGAAAACACCCTGAAAGTGTCATGCAGAAACAATATTTATTGTTGAAGGTGAGATTATTAATGTTTCGTAACCTTGACATGTATTATTCAATCAACCTTCTTAGAAACCTTGGTTCTTCAGTTTCTCCAGTACACTTTTTCATAGAGGTTCTCTTAGTTCTCCTTGTTCTTCTAGTTCTCCTAGTTCTTCTAGTTCTCCTAGTTCTCCTAGTTCTCATAGTTCTACTAGTTCTGCTAGTTTTCCTAGTTCTTCTAGTTCTCCTAGTTCTACTAGTTTCCTAGTTCTCCTGTTTCTCCTGTTTCTCCTAGTTCTCCTAGACATGTATTATTCAATCAACCGTCTTGGAAACCTTGGTTCTTCAGTTTCTCCAGTACACTTTTTCATAGAGGTTCTCTTAGCTCTCCTTGTTCTTCTAGTTCTCCTAGTTCTTCTAGTTCTCCTATTTATCCTGGTTCTTTTTGTTCTCATAGTTTTCATAGTTTTCCTAGTTTTGCTAGTTTTCCTAGTTCTTTTAGTTCTCATAGTTTTCCTACTTCTCCTAAATATCCAAAATCTCCTATTTATCCGGATTGCCATATTTTCTAAGTTCTCCTAGTTCTCCAGGTTCTGCAGGTTCTCCATGTTCTCCATGTTCTGCAGGTTCTCCATGTTCTCCTTGTTCTCCATTTTCTCCTTGTTCTCCATGTTCTGCAGGTTCACCATGTTCTCCTTGTTCTCCATGTTTTCCTTGTTCACGATATTTTCCTTGTTCTCCATGTTCTCCATAATCTCCTTGTTCTCCATGTTCTCCTTGTTCTCCATGTTCTCCTTGTTCTCCTTGTTCTCCATGTTCTCCATGTTCTCCTTGTTCTCCATGTTCTCCTTGTTCTTCATGTTCTCCAATGTCTCCAGGTGTCCCTATATATCTCTCTACCCCACTAGTATCCCCTGTATTGCGGATAGAAAAGTTTCATGCCAACAGATTCCAATCATTTAAAATATTTGCCCCCGGAGGGAAATATAAGAATATAAAACCCCAATATCGTGCTGAGTGAAATATTGACAGTTTGATTATATCCAGTACATACTGTAAACACACCATTATTCAATTAAACATAATAGAAAAAGTGTTTGTTTAGTCCGCTAGCTTGTCTCTTGTGTGTCTTCGTTGCAAGAAATAATTATAGCTTAATGGGGTTGACAAATGTTATATGTAGATGTATAGTTTTGTGTAATAACAAACGTTATTTGTAGATGTACAGTTATGTGTGATTACAAACGTTATATGTAGGATTACAAATATTATATGTTAATGTACAGTTATGTAGGATTACAAATATTATACAGGGTGTCCCACGAAACATGACAGTATGCAGGACGACTTGAATGTCGTCTTGATTTTTGATATAATTTGCTGCGTTTATTTGTCATCCTAATTTTAGAAGTAAATTTCTAGAGATAATAATCACAAAATTTCCCTTGTCCTGCCATTTACGTTATAGTATATGTACAGTTATTTAGGATTACAAATATTATATGTTAATGTACAGTTATGTAGGATTACAAATATTATATGTAAATGTACAGTTGTTTGGGATTACAAATATTATATGCAAATGTACAGTTATGTAGGATTACAAATATTATATGTAAATGTACAGTTATGTAGGATTTCAAATATTATATGTAAATGTACAGTTGTGCGGGATTACAAATGTTATATGCATATTTACAGTTATGTGTGATTACAAACGTTATATGGATATGTACAGTTATGTAGGATTACAAATATTATATGTAAATGTACAGTTATGTAGGATTACAAATATTATATGTATATGTACAGTTATGTAGGATTACAAATACTATATGTATATGTACAGTTATGTAGGATTACAAATATTATATGTAAATGTACAGTTATGTAGGATTACAAATATTATATGTAAATGTACAGTTGTGTGTGATTACAAACGTTATAGTATATGTACAGTTATTTAGGATTACAAATATTATATGTTAATGTACAGTTATGTAGGTTTACAAATATTATATGTAAATGTACAATTATGTGGGATTACAAATATTATATGTGTGATTAAAAACGTTATAGTATATGTACAGTTATTTAGGATTACAAATATCATATGTTAATGTACAGTTATGTAGGATTACAAATATTATATGTAAATGTACAGTTGTTTGGGATTACAAATGTTATATGTATATATGTACAATTGTGTGGGATTACAAATGTTATATGTATGTATATATGTATAGTTATGTAGGATTACAAATATTATATGTATATGTACAGTTATGTAGGATTACAAATATTATATGTAAATGTGCAGTTATGTGTGATTACAAACGTTATATGTATATGTACAGTTATGTAGGATTACAAATATTATTTGTAAATGTACAGTTGTGTGGGATTACAAATGTTATATGTATATATGTACAGTTATGTGTGATTACAAACGTTATATGTATATGTACAGTTATGTAGGATTACAAATATCATATGGTTACTAGCTTGGGAACCCAGCGCTGCCACTAGGTAACTAAAAGTTACTCTTACCGTTTACCCGCATTTGAATGATTTTACCGGGAAACTAAATTTTCGCTATTAAAGTCGACCCACTCAACTTAGAATCTTAAAACCAAGCTAAGAACATTCCCGTGAGTCTCTCGAGTTCCAGTACTCAAAGTTTGAGACAAATCGGTCCAGGGTTCCTGAGTTATGATCGGACAAACAAACTGACAGACAAACAGAGTTTACAACTTTACAGATATTATATGTATATGTACATTTATGTGTGATTACAAATATTATATCTATATGTACAGTTATGTGTGATTACAAATGTAATTTGTAAATGTACAAATGTAAGATTACAAATGTTATATGTAGATGTAATTCACGTAATTTACGACCAAGCGCGTGTAAACGGCGGGAGTAACTATGGGTATCCTTGGCAACGCTGGGTTCTCAAACTAGTAATTGCTTGTATACAGTTGTAATTATATCTATTTTTTATTAATGTTAATTTTTAAGATTTTAAGATATAAATATTTATTTCGTAGAAAAGGTCTATTACACAACATTGATGTTATTTAATTTTTTAGAAACATATTTACGGTTTTTTATTTTTAAGGATAATTTTAAGGAAAAAATGGATAAAACAAACAATATTTTTTTGATGCTACTTTATCATTTTTATTATTATTATTATTAGTTAAATTACTGTTGCATAATTAGCATTAAATAATGTGGTATAGTATCATTATTATTGATTTTATAATTTCTTGTGGTTTTCAGGAAGTAGTATCATTATTATCGGTGTTATAATTACAATTGTTGGTTTTCAGAGAGTCCCGGTTGACTGCGCTAGAAGAAGGATGGATTGAGCTGATCCTGGAGTGCGCAGGAGGAGAACTAAACCCAACCCAGCTCATTAATAAGGAACATAGGACAATGAAAAATATTTTATCTTTTTTTGTTTAAAAACCTCATATTGATTTGTTTTTGTTTTTGTTTGAAAAAACAATCAGTTTTACTTCTCAACATTTAAATGGAAAATAACACGAAATGTCCTTCAAACTCTCCCTCCCCTCCCCCCCATTCTATCTCCCCTCAGCACCCCCTTTTACTATAGTTCTTTTCATAATATTAAATTGTTCCCCTTGTATAGAGAAGAATAGACAGAAATACAGTTTACAATAAAGATATTGAAGAAAACAGGTTGGTTTGTTTACATTTGTGCAGTACAGTACAAAAAACAAGTTTTGAATTCATAGAGAATAGAATATATATTAGAGGGGAATTTAGAGAATCCCTCGGTATGAATTTTGCCAGTCCCTTTCAGGCTGAAAGGGAGTTCAAAGTGTACAAATCATGTAAATGTTCACAAATTATATGCAGTAGAGTACATTACTACAGTATGTTCCCTAGACTATTCATTTCAGTTTCGAATTTTTAAAGCTGTTAAATAAACTTTATAATGAATTAGGTGAATAAAAAACATCATTTGATTTATAGTTCTAACGGAAAATCATCGTTTGTAAAGTGAAAGGCATAGAGTCTATGTGAAATGATCATTGGTCAATTATGAAACCAGCCTATTTCATAATTTGGTTCTCTTTTAACATTAATTTTAGATTTTCTATAAAATGATATTCCAGGGCCCAAACGGTTATATAGCATAAATATGTGAAGTACACCTGCAGTATGGAAACAGTACAACAAAATGGCCGTTTTACACTTTTTTCTAGTAAATTCCTATCTAACATATATTCTATTCTCTTTGTTTGAATTCCTGATTTGCAATTTAACAAGTTAGCTGGGAGGTATAAAAACATGAGAAGTTGTAAGGTCTAAAGTTCGTACCAGTAAATTCCCATAAAATAAAACACTTTCTCAAGTTAAAATTGATAATAAAAAAGGCTGAATATCTTTTCATCTTCTTTTTCTAAGCTTTCTAAAGAAAAGACAAGATTTTTTGATAATTGCTGAAATTCAATTTGAACGAAATTTCGACGATGTACAGACTACAGATGTACAGTTTTAGGCATTACAAATACTAGACGTAGAGATGTCAAATTATATAAGATCATCACTTATCTATCCGAAATTGCAAAACGTTTTGGCACTATTTTGATGCAATTATTACAAACTTTATCAACAATTTTTGAGAACACGAATGGCAAATTATATTTGATTAGTTAGGCTTTTTGTCCAATGTGTTTCACCGTTTTCTGGATTCTCCTTGGAAACCTTACAATCAGTCCAAAAGTTCAGTTAATTGTCTATATAAACGATAAATATGAAAATAGAGGGAAAATCATTTCCTGGAAAGCTGTGATTAATGGATGTTAACTAAATGAACGGATATTGTTATGAATAATTTAAAAAAAAAAACTTTCTTAATTGTGTTAAGAGAGTCGTTCACAACATTTGATTGTCTTAAATTAAATATTTTTCTTTCTAAACAAAGTACCGAACTAACTTAACTGAAATAAGCATCTTTTGACGCAAAAAAGATTAAGCACCTTCTGACGCAAAACAATGATTAAGCATCTTCTGGTGCAAAAAAAAACATTTGAAAGATAAGTTGAGTTTTTGCCACAACTCTGATTTTCTAATCAATTTATCTTTGCAAACCCGGTTCTTTAAACTAAGAATTCTGTTAAATCAAATAGTGTAAGTTTGAAATATCAAAAACCCCATTAGTTCAAAAAAATATAGGGATTAGACAATTTGAGTTTGTGGCAAGAACACAATTCCCCCGCAAAAAAACGCTATTATTTTATCACACAGAAATTATAAAATTTATAAAATAAATAATCCTAAAAAACTGGTGCTTTTATATACCGAGCTACATATACTACTACTTACTACTTACTTACTATACACTTGAAGTAAGTTGGTTAGAAAAAGTAAAAGCTTCAAGACATTTTAAAATCGTTCCTGTGTCAATAGTTGATGCATTTTCTAGTATCTGTGCATACACTCTGGGTTAAGACAACGTTTAAGAAAGATTACATTAAATAAACTTTAGGTTAAAGAGATTACATTATATCTCTAGGTTAAGAGAGAGAGATTACATTATATAAACTCTATAGGTTAAGAGAGATTACAATATATAAACTCTAGGTTAAAGTGAGATTACATTATATACACTCTAGGTTAAGAGAGATTACATTATATACACTCTAGTTAAAGAGAGATTACATTATATACACTCTAGGTTAAGAGATATTACATTATATACACTCTAGTTAAAGAGAGATTACATTATATACACTCTAGGTTAAGAGAAATTTTATTATATCTACTTTAGGTTAAGAGAACGGTTAAGGGTCTCGACATCTCCAATCGCGGAAAAAAGGCGAGAGCTCCTTGATATATATCTAACACAGGTATCTATATATCTATCTATATAAATATCTATTTATCTAGCTTTCTTATTTACTATCTATCTATTTATTAATCTGATTGATTGATTGATTATCGTTTATTTCTTTATGCCTTGTTACTGGCATCTTAAATATTTTATTAATCTGTATAGCTATAGATCTATCTAGCAATTTATCTATTTATCTATCTATCTATCTATCTATCTATCTGTATTTTAATCTATATAGACTTAAAAGTGTCTCGTTTTTGAATGAGATTAATCTTAACGATCTAATCTGTTCAATGAACGGAACTGAGAAGTCGTTTAAGAAGTTAAAATATGTGCAGCTAAACTCCATCTTATCTAAAAAAACCATCTACGAGGTTGAAATTAATGATAAGCAAGAATTGGTTTAACCAGAGATGGAATTTAAAGAATTTGAGCCGCAGTTTAAATCTGCCAAACCCCGGTTTAAATTAAGCGCTGGCTTAAATCTTGAAACATTTGATACAATTTTAAGTGGAACCAACCATATTTAAGCCGCGACATTAATTTAAACCACCGCTCAAATTCTTTAAAGTCGGCCACAGGTACCGAATTTAATAAATGTGAACTACCACCGTTGGTTCAATTTTGAATCACCGATTCAAATCCTTCCTTGGGATCTTTAACTTTGAATCAGTGGTTCAAAGCTGAACCGGCTGTTGGGAGTTCAGCAACGTCGCTCAAATTCATCAAATTCGGTCCCAGTTTGAAATTCTTGTATCGTGTGGCCTAGAGTGCATTATAGAGAAGTAGATAAACTTGCCAAAATAACTTCTCCGTATTCATTAAATCCGACCTCTAAATACCTACATATGGTTCAAAACTTTTATTTAAACTAGGTTTTGGATCACATTAGACGTCAGAACTAGAAGAATACATCCAGCTCTGAGTTCAGTTTACAGCTGAATAGAAAGTAGAAACGGATACTTTATCAAAGAAAGGACGGATATTTCTCCGAGTACAATTATCACCTAAGCAGGAGAACCTACCCAGAGTTGTGTATGGAGAACTATCTAAACAGCGGACAGTACGGCCCTCCATTGGATTATTCATTTAAAAACATTTCAACCCTCAAGTCTATACCCTCCAAACCTCCAAGGAAAAGTCTAAGAAAGCAAAGACGATCTCCCTCTGGCAGGTAAATATCTTTATACTCATGGTGTTATATCTCCGGGGTTTCTTGTTCTCCTACAAAGGTTTTCTAGTTCTTCTAGTTTTCCTAAACTTTTCCTAGCTTTCTTAGTTCTCCTAGTTCTCTTAGTTCTCCTAGTTCTCCTAGTTCTCCTATTTCTCCTAGTTCTCCTAGTTCTCCTAGTTCTTCTAGTTCTTCTAGTTCTCCTAGTTCTCCTAGTTCTCCTAGTTCTCCTAGTTCTCCTAGTTCTCCTAGTTCTCCTAGTTCTTCTAGTTCTCCTTGTTCTCATAGTTCTTCTAGTACTTCTAGTTAACCAAGTCCTCCTAGTTCTTCTAGTTCTCTTAGTTCTCCTAGTTCTCCTAGTTCTCCTAATTCGCCTAAATCTCCAGGTTCTCCTAGTTCCCCTAGCTCTCCTAGTTCTCTTAATTCTCCTAGTTCTCCTAGTTCTCCTAGTCCTAGTTCTCTTAGTTTTCCTAGTTCTCCTAGTTCTCTTAGTTCTCCCAATTCTCCCAGTTCTCCTAGTTCTCCTAGTTCTTCTAGTTCTTCTAGTTCTTCTAGTTATCCTAGTTCTCTTAATTCTCCTAGTTCTCCTAGTTCTCCTAGTTCTCCTAGTTCTTCTAGTTCTTCTAGTTCTCCTAGTTCTCCTAAATCTAGAAATACATTATAATATCTAGGTATAACAGCAATGTGATCAGATTATCCAATAACAATCTGGTGGATACAGGTCAGTTCAAAATTATTATCAGATAAACCAAGACTTAGAGGGACTATCAAAGTAATTTAAGTAAAACTTATTTTTAGAGTTACAGACTGGATTCACGACGGAACCATTTAAACCGGGTTTTGATTAGCAGAGGCAAATAGATTCTAGTACAATAGATGGCAGCGTCGAATTTGTACACTCTCAGTACAGCTGTATTCTGACGTCACAAGTATCATTTCAGTTTTTGTGTCCGAAAAAATTATTAATAATATTGACAATTTTAGGATAAAGTACTTATCTTACAGAAAACTAAGTGTAATTTAAGTGTTCTTTATTTTCTGTTTTTACACTTTTTTATTTAAACTTGGTAAACCTGTCAACAAAAATGAATACAATATCGTTTTCATTGTTATATTTTACACTTGTGACGTCGTGTATAATTGGCCCATTTCTCTGTTGCCACCTATTGTACTTCATAACCTATTTAAGCTGAGTGAAGTTTATCGTCGGTGTCGTTGAAAACATGCATATTCAATTTCTCTGCTGCATAAATTTACAAGAATTACCGATTTAAAGAGTGTTTAAAAAAACCAAACATTGAAAAAACGGTGTTAGGTACTTTCCCAAGGGCGATTTTCCAATTGTGACAATTTCTTAAGCGGCAACTTCCCAAAGATTAGGTTAGGCACTCTGAGGCGCCACAGGCTGCAATGGGGGGCCGAGCGTTGTGGCTAGGATTGGCTAGGGGGGGCCGAGCCCACAGCTAGAACAGGCTGGGGGCCGAGCGCTGTGGATTGAACAGACTTGGGAAGTTGCCTCTTGGGAAATTGTACATTTTAGAACTTTACACTTGGGAACATATCCTTGGGAAATTGCCACTTGGGAAAAATCCTTTGGAAAAATACATAACTAAAAAATCCCTGTCAACTGAAGTACAGTAAGGTAGGAAAATGCTCTCCCTCGTAGGCTAATCATCCCAAGGAGACAAAGAGATTTATGCAAAGCAGTGTTGACCAATAATTTGTTCACATAGTCATACCCAGAGCCATTGTGGAATTAATTTTATTATGATCGGATAAAAAGTATGAATCTATGTAAGAAAGTCCCGGGAAAAAAAGTTTCTGGAAAAAACCCTGGAAATAAAATCTTTGGAAAAAAAGTCACTGGAAAAAAGTTCTGTGTTTTGGATTCCTGGGACTTTTTAATGAAAGGACTTTTTTACACAGAACTTTCTTAGTGTGAAATTTTAGGATTTTTTTCCGGAAACTTTTTTCCAAGGATTTTTTTGGCGGTTACCAAAAGGATGAAGTGTTTGGTTTTTAAACATTCTTTAAAATATAAAAAGATTAAAAAGACAAAGATTAAAAAGATACCTATAAAAATAGGGCACTTAACTCTCTAAAGAAAACGCCCCTTGAAAATTGGGCAAACCTTGAACGTTATAATTTTAATTCTAGTCAAGGAACGTAAGACTATCAAGGAACGTAATTTAGTTTTAGCTTATTGTGCACGTCATTTCAAGTGATCAATTCATCCATGGTTTCTGTAAGGCTACAGAGCTTTGATGGGTACCGTTGTGAACTGGACATATCATTAATCCCTATACAGGATACAGAACTTTCAAGGGTATCGTTGTGAACTGGACATGCCATTTAGCCATGTCCAAATACAGGCTACAGAGTTTTTAAGGGTACCGTTGTGAACTGGACATGCCATTTATCCTTGTCCCTATACAGGCTACAGAGCTTTCAAGGGTACCGTTGTGAACTGGACATGTCATTTATCCTTGTCCCTATACAGGCTACAGAGCTTTCAAGGGTACCGTTGTGAACTGGGCATGTCATTTATCCTTGTCCCTATACAGGCTATAACAGAGCTTTCAAGGGTACCTTATTAAACTGGACTTTATAAAAATGTCCACTAAAACTTATGTTTACAGTTATTTTAGAAGAAAATAAGTTAAATGTAAAACAAGGGCGACAGCATTCACTAAATGGATTAATCCGTCAAATTTATTTCGAACATTTGATTAGAGAATTATTTTTTCCCCACAAATCATTAATTATTAAGAATGACAGATTAGTAATTTGTGACAGTTCTTTCTGCCAATATACGTCACTGCACATTTTGAGACATTGTCAAAAAATACTGTATATGTAAGCGTAATTTCAAGCTAACCTACATGCTAAGATTGCAATGCCTGATTCACAACGGTACCCTTGAAACAGTTTAGAAGTTTTTATTTCTAAATATTCCTGCAGGAAAGAAATCACAATTGAAAATTATAAGATTGATATCTAACTCATACTTGATCAGACAAAGCTTGTAAGGGTGCTGTTGTAAACCTTTTTATGAAAGGTCACTTGAAATTACGCTTACAGCCCCTTAAAGTTCAAAATTATGGATTTAAATATATTGCATTTTGCGTAAATGTCTAATTGCATCATTATTAGTGCATTTTGATAATGACTTGAAAATATTTAAAATTAGCCATTTTTTATATTTTGACATTTTAGTTAACAGATTTATCTCATTCAATAATATTTGTGTTCAAAGGAAAATAGAACAGAAACCCTCATTTCTTAGTTTCTTTTATATTTCAGAATCCAAATTTAATGAATTTGAGCCGCGTCTCAAATCCGCAAAAAACCCGCATTCAACTGAGCGCCTTGAAACATTGAATACAATTTTAAGTGGAACCAACCGTATTTGAGCCGCCTCTCAGATTTAAGCCGCGGCTAAAATTCTTTAGCCATCAGATTGAATTATATGGGGATTAGAAACTTGAGTTGTGGCAAAGATTCAATTCTTTTCTGGGTGGAATATAAACAAACCCAGGTTATATATTTAACCTAGAAACTGCAGTACACTTATTTTGTAATCAAAAATATGTATGTTACTTGTCTATCATTCTTACAGTTTGTTCATTGTAATGGTATTTTTGTCAAAAGTGGTAAAGTTATGAAACCTTAAAGGGGATGTTTGCGAAAAATAAAAGAGGGTAGCTTACGTCGAAAGAACGAAGCGTCCATACAATAAAAACAACTCATACCGAAGAAAATAGCGTCCATACAAATTTAGAAAGTTGCAATATACAACTCGGATCGTAAAAAAATCAATTTATTTCCCAACAAATTATTCATCATCATCGATTTTTTTCGAAGCATTCGTATACAGTTGATATTTCATAATATTTTTTGAAAACATTCATTCCTGTTTCGAGGATTTTTGATAATGAAGACGACATTTTCTTATTTTCATATATATACAGTTGATATTTTATAAAAATTGTTGCTTGTTTCACATTCAATATGCTTTAAAGGACGATATTTTGGCCACATAGTTGTTTATACTCTCGATGCTTCTGGAGTTTCACAGTGGAACAGACTCCAACGACACCTAGCGACAAAAAAATCGTCGTTTACGCACCAGCCTGAGAGAAGAAAATTTATTTGGTTACATGATTAGAAATTCGGAACATTTTTTGTTCTTCAATAATGATAGAAAAGTAAAAGAGTGTAAGATCTCAATCAAGCGTGAAATTTTCACTAATTTGACATGAATTGCCTTTAGGTGGTTTATACCAGCTGACTCTGGATTTTGTAGAGAGACCTGAAGATATTGCCTGGTTAGATCTATCCTTTAATTTCATTAAATGGTTTAGGTGGTTAATACCAGCTGACTCTGGATTTGGTAGAGAGACCTGAAGATATTGCCTGGTTAGATCTATCCTTTAATTTCATGAAATGGTTTAGGTGGTTTATACCAGCTGACTCTTGATTTGGTAGAGAGACCTGAAGATATTGCCTGGTTAGATCTTTCCTTTAATTTCATTGAAATGATCACCAACGATATATTAGAGTGAGTTATTTTTTCACCGTAAGATTTCACTGAATAAAACTTTTACTGAGTAAAACTTTGATAATATATAATTATGTTATTTTTTTTTCTAGAACAAAAACGGAATTGACCCACAAACTTAATTTTCTAGTCCATATATCTTTGCAACCTGATGGTGTAAAACTTTGATATATTTAAATCTTATAATATGTGATCTAAAAGAATTCATAGTTTGAAATACCTAGGTCTACTTCATTGGGTTGCAAAGATATTATTTAGAAAAATCAAAGTTTGTGTCAAAGTCGAAAACCTTTTAATTTTACCATCAATTCTTTTAATATAAATTAGCGTAGCTTGCAAATTGTTATTATTATTATTATTAAATTTAACATTTTGCAAAAAATCTAATTAAGAGCTATATACTCCGATGTTAATGAGGTTTCCTCATTATTGGATTTCCGCTCGATATAATGTTTTTACAAGTAAAAAGCCACCCGTTTATGTGACATAATTAAAACATTAATTGTATCAATTTAATTTCAATTATACAACACAATACGCAGTTTTATTCAAATTAATTGAAAATTATACGCAACAGGGCTCGTATTTTCGAAGATCGTACCTTATTAAAATAAAAGTAAAAAAATAATACACAAATTAAAAATAATAACTTTAAAAGGTCCCTAATGATATTCGAAATTTTTAAGTTGTTGATATATTTATTTTATTATATTTTTGTATACCTTGTCTACATTATTTATGCAAATAAAGCCTTTGAATATTGATTTTCATTAAATATTCGTCAAACACATCCAGCCTGACATATTAATGGACTCTTTTCAACTTTTTATAAAAGGTTTATTTCCCATTTACTCAATACTTAATGCTTATTTGTCTCCTAAACACTTGAATTAAGTTCTTTACCCTTTATGGCCTAAGTACATTATTATTGACACTTAACTGACAGTCGGGTTTTTTTCATTTTTATTATCACTATTATTATTAAAGATGCTTTATCTTCATGGAAATAATATTTCAAGTTTTCGGGAACTCTCTCATCTTACTCTTTTACCCAACCTTTATTCACTTACTCTACACGGGTAAATACCTAACCCTTACTCACTAACCCCACACAGGTAAGTATCTAGCTTTTACACAATTACCCTACACGGGTAAGTTCCTAACCTTTACTCACTTACCCCCACACAGGTAAGTATCTAACATTTACGCAATTAACCTACACGGGTAAGTAACTAACCTTTATTCACTTACCCCATATGGGTAAGTACCTAACTTTTACTCACTTGCACTGTACGGGTAAGTACCTTACCTTTACTCACTTACCCCACACAGGTAAGTACCTTACCTTTACTCACTTACCCTATAAGGGTAAGTATACCTAACCTTTACTAACTTACCCTGCACGGATAAGAATACACTTTCATATCCCATATACTCCACCTACGTTATATACGGGTAAGTATACACCCTCCTGTCAACCTTAAAAAAAAAGAAAAGTTTGCGTTCTCTGATAAGCTTTTTATTTAAGAACCTTTTTATAACCACCACACTTATTTAAGAACCCAAAACTATACTTAGCACTATTTATTTAGGAACCCTAAAGAAAACAATCCTAACCACTAATTATTTAAGAACCCTATAGAAAACTATCCTAACCACTATTTATTTACGAACCCAGTAGAAAAATTTCCTAACAGCTACTTATTTAAGAACCCTATAGAAAACTATCCTAACCACTATTTATTTACGAACCCAGTAGAAAAGTTTCCTAACAGCTACTTATTTTTAGACCCAGAACTATCCTAACAACTTATAATTCATGAACCCTATAGAAAACTATCCTAACCACTATTTATTTACGAACTCTATAGAAAACTATCCTAACAGCTACTTATTTTTAGAACCCATAACTATCCCAACAATTTTTAATTTAGGAACCCTGTAGAAAACTATCCTAACAACTATTTATTTAGGAACCCGATAGAAAACTATTATAACAAATTTTTATTTAGGAACCCTATAGAAAACTATCCTAACTACAACTATTAATTTTGGAACCTTGTAGAAAACTATCTTAAAAACTTTTTTTTAGGAACCCTATAGAGAACTATCCAAACCACTTATTATTTAGGAACCCTATAGAGAACTATCCTAACTACAGGGCTGCAGTTATATCCATCCTTCCTAATCTCAGATCCTTGGATTTCGCCAAAGGTTTGTTCAAATGTCGTCTTTCGTCGTTAAATCCAAAAATCCGGGAAACATATTTTTCTTTTCTAGTGACCGAAGGTGACAAGAAAAAGGATCCAAGACAGCGCACAAAGAAAAAATCACTTTGAAGAAACAGAAAAATTCTAAAAAAAAAGATGGAGAGGAAAGGAGAATCATAAACATTGAACATACATGTCATAATTTTTGCCTTTTTTATTTAAAAAAGACGAAGAGGATGACTATTTACAGAGTTGATTGTTATGAAGTTAAACTGCGCCAACTCTGTAGATTGTTATCCTCTTTTGATAATGTTGAGCATCTTTTTTTTTTATAAACCACAGAATTGTTTATTTTTGAAAAATAGTTGTTATTACTAGCTTTCACGGTTTCGGTTCGAAAAACTAATACTTGTGAAACAAAAGCAAAAAAAAAACACGCTCAACATCATTTAAGTGTATATATATTACCATATCTAAAATCTATATATTATATTTTTCACGCATTATTAGAAAATACTGATTTGTTAGAACATTATTGTTATATTTTCTTATTATGATATTCATAAAAAACATGTCTTTTTAAATTTAAATGGTCTGATCTCAAAATTTAAAACGGTGAACAGAACGAATCTGAAAAGTTTTAAAAATGAGCGATGTTTCCCATAAAATTGCAGTCTGGTTGGATGAAATTAGATCTGAACAAGTAAAAAACACAATTTTTTTTTTCTTTATTAAAGGTTCTGTAAACGTAATTTCAAGTGACCTTCCAAGCAAAGATATCATCGTTTTTAATTTTGAAAACTGATTATTTTCGCAAATGGGATTTATAAACAAAAGTGACGTGCGTATTTCTACTGCAGGGAAACATATATGAACTATCTAAATTAAACAGATCAGATAAAGGTTTCAAGGATAACGTTGTAGATCGGGCAATGTAATTTTTGCGTGGCGGGTCACTTGAGATTACGCTTACAGTCCCCTTAAAATCAAATCTACATTTCTTATTCCTGTGAGTTGTGAGTTCATCGTCGAAAAATGCTAACAACCTACTAATGAATCTAAATATAAAAAAATAAATAAGCATTTTTAGAATCTGTGAAGAAATATTCCCACAATTCTTTTTTTTAGGGTTTTTAATATTTCCTCCTGAAACACTTTTTAAAGCGTTGTTTATTATATGATTATGAATCAATAAGTTTTGATCGTTCATAATTATAAAAATATTATAATATTTTTATCCGGCTGAATCCAAGCTACGCGGAGTAAGATGGCTAAATAACAAGTTCTGTACCCCGTTTAAAAGATGGGAGTCTCTCTCTTTCATGCGATTTCAAAAATATCCAAAATTTCGGCTACTGTTATTTTTGTAAAATATGTTACTGATTTTATAGTCGGAACTTAAAAACTATATTTAATGGAAAATATTATAATCTCAAATATCTGTAATTATAAAGAAAAATATATAATATATCTGTTGTACTGAGTACGCTCATCAAAATCAATATTAGACCATATTACACCACACTCTAAAAGTTGCAAGATCCGATCCAGTACAACATGTTATACTGTACATGCAATGCATTCAGTCGTATTGTTCAGTCTAAAGTCGACACAACACTTTTTATGCAACAAATGTAGCCTAGTGCATTTTCTAACAGAAAAAAGCTAAAACTTAAAATTACACTTGTTTTTAGGTTATAAACAATTCACTATGACGTATTAGGAACGAGTTTAACAAAAATAAAGAACAGTTAGTAAACAAGCCCAGTCTCCCGGTAACCATCAAGCAAGTTCTCTAAAAGAGTGCTCTGAAAAGGAGGCCTTTGAAAGAATTTTTTTAAATTTTGAAACGTTTTTTTCTTGTTCTAATTCGATTACATGCCAAAGCCGGAAATTGGGACAAAGTTTTATCTCTAGATTTTTTTCAAAATATTTTTTCTCGTTTACGTAGATTCAGCCCAAGGAAAATTACAACCGTTTTTTTTGCAATCTTTGTTATTTCTTTGAATAAACGATACTTCCTCAACAAACCGTATCCCTCTCACATTCAATATACTCACACTGGTTCCCTGCCAATTATGTTTATATTCTCTCCATGATTTTCCTATCTTTTAACTGTATCCCTCTCACATTCAATATACTTACACTGGTTCCCTGCCAATCATGTTTATATTCTCTCCATGATTTTCCTATCTTTAAACCGTATCCCTCTCACATTCAATATACTTACACTGGTTCCCTGCCAATCATGTTTATATTCTCTCCATGATTTTCCTATCTTTAAAAACGTTTACAATGTCAGAAATTGTGAAATAATGACGTTGTAGAAACGTAATTGGTTTAGGACTACAAGTTTACAGTTTGCAATTCTATATGATGGTCATGAACTAGGTACTAATGCAAGGAAAGTTATTTCAGAGGTGTATGCATCTTTTGTACTGCAGTGTACTGTCTATGGGCGGTACGCCGGCAATGTACAAGCACAGGACGGATGTCGAAACCTGACATGGGTTCCATATTTAACATAAAAAATCAATGAAATATTCTGGTCATAGGAAACTATTATGTGAATTATCAAAATTATCAAAATTTAATGCTTTTAACCCACCTCGGATACTAAACGAACACTGATGCATCCAAATAGATTATCAAGTATAATAGATGGCAACATAGAATTTGTACACTCTCAGTACAGATGTATTCTTAAGTCACAAGTGTCAACAGTTTCATGTGTCCGACAAAATTATTAATAAAAGTGATAATAAAGTGCTTATCTTACAGTGAAATAAGTTCAATTTTGTGTGTTCTTTATTTTCTGTTTTTAAATTTTTTTATTTAGTCTAGGAAAACATCAACTATAATGGGAGAGAATGTTGTCTTCCTTGTTATATTTGACACTTGTGACGTCATGTATAATTGGTCCATTTCTCTGCTGCTACCTATTGTAATTGAGTATACACAACTGAAATTAACTTTCCTTGCATTATAACTTTGGTCGTGAAATGCAACATGGAAGGGGGGGGGGCATGAATGGCATACATAGGCATACAAATATTTGAAGACATTTAATTTTAATTAATGTATCAATTTTAAATAGCTTTGCTTATAACATTAAATCACATTTATAACGGAAACCTGGAGATACTGTTAACAAAAATATTTTTGCATTTTCTAACGCAAGAGTTTTCATTGAAACACGCGCGTTGCAGTTTCCCGTGCGCGTTGCAGTCTCCAAATGTACATTTTCAATGCTACAAAAAAGAAAAAGTGAATGAGTGAGGTAAACATAAGGTCAAGGTGCAGTTTTAAAACTCAATAAATAACTTTCATAATTTTCTATTGTCTAGATCTCTGCCAGAAAAATGTTGTTTTAAAAATAAATATTATTCCTAATTCTTCAAATAACGTTCTTTCTAAATATATTTCTTTAAAAGCTTAAACATTTCAGACGACAGAAACCTAAAAGTATCAGGCCACTTTTACAAATAGATTAAGATACTTTTAAAGAGACAAATATAGATGCAATTTTTCTGTGTTCCATTTGTCGAATCATTTTTAGTGAGAAACCCTATTATTTTAATTTCTTATTATTTATCTTATTAATTATCTTATTATTTTAAATTTTGGTTTCTTTATTAAAATGACTTGTGGATTCATGCTGCTGAGATAATGAAGGAATATGTCTGAATTCAGCAACGTTTTCAGTTAAAACAACGAGACTATCTTTATTTTAAACGGATGATAATTTGAAATTATGTTAACAGTAACTTTTAGAGAACCATCAATGGTTCTGCACTAATTAATTTGTAGTAGCAATGAAAAAAAAACTTTCCTGTTTTCTATCAATGGGTGGGGGTGCGATGGTGATGGGAATCTAGGCGTCGAGCACATCCTAGAGAAAAACCATGGAAACCTAGATAAAGGAGTAACAATGTACTAACAGTAGTATTATATATACACCGTGTATATATTCTTAGAAAGGAGTAGTAATGTATATACTCCGAGAAAAGAGTAGTAATGTATATACTCCGAGAAAGGAGTAGTAATGTATATACTCCGAGAAAGGAGTAGTAATGTATATACTCCGAGAAAGACGATGTTGTGTGTTCTTTATTTTCTGTTTTTAAATTTTTTTATTTAATCTAGGANCAAAGGAGTAGTAATGTATATACTCCGAGAAAGAATTAGTAATGTATATACTCCGAGAAAGAAGTAGTAATGTATATACTCCGATAAAGGAGTAGTAATGTTTATAATCCGAGAAAGAAATAGTAATGTATATATTCCGAGAAAGGAGTAGTAATGTATAAATTCCGAGAAAGAAATAGTAATGTTTATACTCCGAGGAAGAAGTAGTAATGTATTTACTCCTGGAAAGGATCAGTAAAGTATATACTCCGAGAAAGAAGTAGTAATGTATATACTCCGTGAAAGGAGTAGAAATGTATATACTCCGACAAAGGAGTAGTAATGTATATACTCCGACAAAGGAGTAATAATGTATATACTCCGAGAGAAGGATTGAACCTGCCGTCTCTTAGCTCAATGCTTGAAGCTGCAGTAGACGCATGCAATATATAACTGCATACATACGGTTTAACCAATGACTCGGAGAAATCAAAAACATGGATTAAATTTTTAAACACTCTACCGGGGTTGAAAAAAACATGGATTTAGTAATTTAGAGAAAGTTTGAGTGCACAGGAAAATAATTATCACTTTCACCTTTAGTCGGGACAATATAGGGTCTATAGGGTGTATAGAGGGCACTAGGGAGATGAATTGTAATGGTTTGATGAGGTTACGAACTCTTGATCCTTGGTTTCCCTTCAATCCTGGTCCAACACTCAGTTTCATCTTTTCCTTCTCCTCCTACACATACACATTCATCCTGCTCCCGGTACACTCTTACATAGGATACAAGATACAGGATAGGAAATACAGAATACTGTTTTGAGAATACAGGATACAGGCTTCAGGTCCTAAGATTTATAATTGACACAGTTTTTTTATATATTTATTCTAACAATACATTTTCTCTGAAATCCTCTAAATGCACAAGAAGTAATTGAAAATCTAAAGGAATGGAGGCTTTGACACAAACTCTGATTTTCTGATCCCTATATCTTTGCGACCCAATGTCGAAGACTTTAGATATTCCTAGATATTTCTAACTATGAACTCTGATATAATTTATAATAAAAGTTTGATATATCCAAGGTTTACACAGCAGGTTTCACACTTATAGTGATTAGAAAATTCGAGTTCGACTCAACTCCTTCCTTTATTATACCTGAGCCCGCGATTTAAAAACTTCGGCTCGAGCCGTAATTCCGTAAACCCGACTTTGAGACCCGATTTTCGACCCAACTCTAACAACAACTTTTGTCACGTGATTGACAGCTGCAAGATCTTATGAGATAGGCCCAATGAAAATAAAACCGACCTTGGTCGGTTTTAGTAGATAATAAGGGTCAATGTTGAGCCTTGTTCTCATTAAAACCCGGAATGCGTCAATTCCAAATTCCAATCGTGAAAATCCGCCAAATAGAATATTAAACTGATTTTTGAACTCAAATCTGTGGAAAATAAGATGCAGCTTGAATCCGAAAGCTCAAGCCGTAAATAAGACCCAACGACAGTTTAGATTTGAATTTTAAAAAATTGCGGGCTCTGGCACCACATCTTAAAAAATTTAAAGGGACTGTAGACTTAATTTTCAGTGACCGCTAGCTACTAAAGTGTCAATTTTGAATTAAAGTCAAATTCACAACGGTGCCCTTAAAAACATTGTCTCATCAACAATGAATAATGTATTAATAAGCTTTCTTTTAAAAAAATTAATCTCAATTTTGGTTTCCCTTACCTAAGTGACTTGCGGATATTTTGCTACAGAAACAGTAAAGGATATTGTAAGAATTAAACACTTTTTGAGCTAGAAATACGACGATTCCACCTTATTTATTAAAAAAGTTTAAAGGGTGTCCCACGAAACATGACAGTCAGTGAATGGTTTAAACTGTCTTCTTCCAAAATTTTCTAAGTTGTTTGATACCAAAGAGAATAAAAAAAAATATTGTATGGGACTCATCTCTGACAGTAAAATTGGTTTCAAAGTAAAATATATTTGAGTAAAAGATTTTTTAAAACAAAATAAACTACAAAAAGTCTATAATATCTAATACAGTATATGACAGAAGACATTAAAAACTATTCACCAACTGTCATGTTTCGTGGGACACCCTGTTTCTCCAACCCCGGTTCATGTTTAGGTATGAAACTGTTCCTCCTGGTTCTCCAGTTCTCTCTGTGTCTCCCGGACCCGGAGAGAGACGACAGGGGCGGGTTCAGAGAAAGGATCCAGTGTATTGAGAATGGAAAATTTTACAGGAAAATTCCCACCAAAATTCTGATTAAATAATATCAGAAATATTGTAATCATGCTAATACAGAGAGTCCCAATACACATGCCGCGTTTATAAATGACGAGTTGAAAATTACCAATAGCTGAATGTTTTTTAGAACTCTCTGTAAACTTCACAATCATCTAAAAAATATTTTGAAAGAAAACTTCTTCTTTTTCTCATGGGAATCCATATTGTAGAGATCCAAGTACAAGTAAAGATCTTCAATTCAGGACTAAGATCTTTCTTACATAAACTTGAAATTTAAAACTTTTTAGAACACGTGTTATTAAAAATGTACACGTGTAAATTACCCGTGAATCATTCGACTAAAAATTAAACAATTAAATATGGGAATTCGTTTAGAAATCCCAAAACTCCTCAAGAGCACATTCACAGGTTATTTTTGAAATAAAATGAATTTTCTTTTAAAAAGTTTTTATCACCCCCCGTCCCTCATATCTCAAACCCCTTTCCTAAACCTCTCCTTTCAGCATTTCTTCCCACTCACTCTGATACCTATTTCTACTTAGAACCCTGATTTACGTTAGAATCTGATTCCAAGCTCTAATTAGAACCCTGATTTACGTTAGAATCTAATTCCAAGCTCTAAGTAGAACCCTGATTTACGTTAGAATCCGATTCCAAGTATTAATTAGAACCCTGATTTACGTTAGAATCTAATTCCAAGCTCTAAGTAGAACCCTGATTTACGTTAGAATCCGATTCCAAGTTATAATTAGAACCCTGATTTACGTTAGAATCCGATTCCAAGCTCTAATTAGAACCCTGATTTACGTTAGAATCCGATTCCAAGCTCTAATTAGAACCCTGATTTACGTTAGAATCCGATTCCAAGCTCTAACTAGAACCCTGATTTACGTTAGAATCCGATTAAAAGTTATAATTAGAACCCTGATTTATGTTAGAATCTGATTCCAAGCTCTAATTAGAACCCTGATTTACGTTAGAATCTTATTCCAAGCTCTAATTAGAACCCTGATTTACGTTAGAATCCAATTCCAAGTTATAATTAGAACCCTGATTTACGTTAGAATCTGATTCCAAGCTCTAATTAGAACCCTGATTTACGTTAAAATCTGATTCCAAGCTCTAATTAGAACCCTGATTTACGTTAGAATCTGATTCCTAGCTTAAATTAGAACCCTTATTTATGTTAGAATCCGATTCCAAGCTCTAATTAGAACCATGATTTACGTTAAAATCTGATTCCAAGTTCTGATTAGAACCATAATCTACGTTATAATCTTATTCTTATTCTCATCCCCCCTTCACATTCCTCTTTTATTATTTCTTTGAATCTCTCTCCTCTTTCCAATTCTGGGGTCTTAATTAATGAATAACGAGAAATAGTTGTAGCAGTCTTACTAGTTCTTCTAAGAGCAAAACTTTTGAATAGCTTAGCTTAAACCGTTGATTTTTAAATTGAGATTATTTGATCTAACTGAATACGTACTTTAAAATATCTTAAGTTGACGACTTTGGGTTGCAAAGATATTGGGACTTGATAATCTGAGTCTGTGGCAAATTGAACTGTTTACGCCTATTTAATTTTTTTTCTCTCTATTTTATTAAATCCTGACTCCTTTCCTCCGTCTGTTCCTCTCAGCTGTCCTAAACCCTTTGCAAGAATATCTAACTGTCCCAGGAAGAAAGAATGTGCCGAGTATTATCTGTGTATAGAAGGGGAGGTATTTGATTTCAAGTGCTCAACCGGACTTAAGTTCGATATTCGGAGACAGATCTGTGATTTTACGGTGAGTTTTTAATATGTTCTAATCCCAGCGCTGAATCGGCCTCCTTGGACAACTAAATCTAAGATACCCTGAATGAATTTATAATCCGTCCAGAACCTAAATGGCCCTTTTTAATGAGTTTTTGTAAAAAGAAAATATTCCTATATGGGTGACACTATTCAGTTTTGAATGTATAGTTTTAAGTTAGAGGACGAGCGTTCTTGCCACAAACTAAAATTTTCTGATCACGTGTTCATTAAAGGGACTGTATCACGTCTTCATTAAACGTTCTTGCCACAAACTAAAATTTTCTGATCACGTGTTCATTAAAGGGACTGTATCACGTCTTCATTAAAGGGACCGTATCACGTCTTCATTAAAGGGACTGTATCACGTCTTCATTAAAGGGACTCTATGACGTGTTCATTAAAGGGACTGTATCACGTCTTCATTAAAGGGACTGTATCACGTGTTCATTAAAGGGACTGTATCACGTGTTCATTAAAGGGACTCTATCACGTGTTCATTAAAGGGACCGTATCACGTGTTCATTAAAGGGACTCTATCACGTGTTCATTAAAGGGACTCCATCACATATTAATTAAAGGGACTGTATCACGTGTTCATTAAAGGGACTCGATCACGTGTTCATTAAAGGGACTGTATCACGTGTTCATTAAAGGGACTCTATCACGTGTTCATTAAAGGGACTCGATCACGTGTTCATTAAAGGGTTTATTACGTGTTCACTAAAGGGACTCGATCACATGTTCATTAAAGGGACTCTATCACGTGTTTATTAAAGGGACTCTATCACGTGTTTATTAAAGGGACTGTAAACGTAATCTCGAGTGAGATAAATTCTGTAAATTTTCTTTTTCGTCTCAACTGCATAAATTATAAACTTTAAAAATCCGATACCCTTTAAACCTTTATTGAATCAATGAGTGTAGAAGAAATGTTCGTTTTTCTAGCTTTGAAAGTGTTTAATTCGGACAGTTATTTCTGAAGAAGAAATTCGATAGTCACTTTATAGAGAAACACAGTGAAAATGGTTAATTTAAAACGGGAAAAGAATATCACACAAGTTTTGTAAGAAAAAAAACATATAAAAATGCTTGAAAAACGACAATATCTTTCACATTATTGATCAGATAAAAGTCAAAGGGTACAGTTGTGAATCAAGCATGACACTTTTGAAATGAGGGTCACTTTGAAATTGAGTAAACAGTCCCATTATATACAGGGTTACCTACAAAGGATGAGATTGTAAAGATGGTCTGAATTTCTTTAAATATAAGAATCCCAAAGTTAAATAAAGACTTTTATCTTGAATACAGTCTTTTATGGCTTAAATTTACAGTTGCAGGGAATCATGAATATAAAGAATAAGACAGTATAAATTCCGTACCTAGTCGTCTCTGAAGTCTTATCCTTTGAGGGTAATAACCCTGTATGTTATTGATCAGGAATCTGTGGACAACTGTGATGTGATAGCTGAGCAAACTACTCCTAAACCCCTCCTATATACAGACGAACCTATCTGTAGAACAGGAGAAACAGCATGCAGTGATGGGTAAGTTTTTGCTGCATAATAACATTAAATACACATAATTGTCGTCTTCATATTCTACAGTTTTCTGAACCCTACTGGAGAAAACTACTGATTATTGTCAATTTCAAGACATGATGATTTTGGATTTAAAAAAAAGTTAAACGTGTGAAAACTCATTTTATTACATAGAAAAATATTTTTAGAAAGATAATAAGCCCCCTTCACAAAAAAACTTCTTTCATATTGTTAAATTCAACACTGAAATCTTTCCAGTTCTTGTCTCCCGACAGAGCTGTTCTGCGACGGACACCCCGACTGTTTTGACGGAAGTGACGAGGGTTGGTGTGACCCAGAGCACGATCCTAACTCTGCTCCGTTCTGTGATTACTCCAACTGCTCCCTGCCGGACTGTTTCTGCTCCTCCGATGGCACCAAGATACCTGGCAACCTGGATCCTAAAGATGTTCCTCAGGAAACCATTCAAAATAAAATTCATAATGATAAAGAACCTTTTTAATGAACAAAGTGAGTTAATCTGGAGATTACCTTTAATCCATATCCCGCATGGTAATCGTACCATGGAGTAATAGATAACTTAAATAAAGAGATTAAGCATTGATCCTTTAATTATTAGGGCACTGTGGATATCGAGATCAAAAGTTCCCAGCTGAACTTTTGTATGAAATGGCGCGAATCTACAAGGCTTAAACTCAATTTTCACAGAGAACATTTTAGTTTAGCTATTAAGACTGTCGGACTAGTGTCTTCTAAATATATTCAAAATGAACACATGTGTTTGAACACATCTCTTATTTCATTATAGTAATGTTGAGTATTTCCCCCCGGATAAATTTTTATGGTTTGACATTAGATGATAATCATAACCTTTGATGATGCTGTGAATGATGAAAACTGGGAACTGTACCAGGAGAAACTCTTCCCACCAGGATTCAAGGTGTAGTTCATCCTTGTCTCGTTATCTATCCTTATTTATCTTTATCTCCTTATCTATTCTTATCTCCTTATCTATCCTTGTCTATTCTTAGTTATCCTTATCTCCTTATCTAACCTAATCTCTTTTCTATCCTGATCTATCCTTATATATCCTTATCTCCTAATCTATCATTATCTATCCTTATATATCCTTATCTATCCTTATCTCCTTATCTATCCTTATATATCCTTAACTCCTTATATATCCTTATATTTCCTTATCTCCATATCTCCTTATCTATCTAACTAAAGGGATTAAAAATTAGTGGTTGTTGCAAGAACTGAAAAAAATGTTTCTAAATGGAAAATAATGTTTATCTTCTATATAAGAACCCGAACGGATGTCCGATCCACGGAACCTTCTATGTCTCTCATCAGTATACAAATTATGCTATGGTACAGAAACTCTGGAATCAGGTTAGATTATTAAATGTCGTCTTCGAAAATGTTGTAATTTTGTGGATTTTGTTCAAGGAATTGGTTTCAATTGCTCTTAAAAGCTTTTTATACGTTCTTACTGTAAAATGTGATTTATGTGTTTTACACTACACTGTACACTGTACAGGGGCATGAGATTGCAGTACACAGTATAACCCACAAAGGTCCTGAGGAATGGTGGGGTAAGAATGCAACTATAGAAGATTGGTTTGATGAGATGGTGGGTCAGGCAAATATTATCAACAGGTTAGGAACCATTTCAAGTAATTCCCATGTCCGATTCACAACAGTACCATGAAAAGCTTTGACTGATAAAGAGTACATAAGATTAGATGGGTCAGGCAAATATTATGAACAATTTATAGAGTAATGTCAGGTTTTGAAAAGCAAATAGCGGATTTATTCAGTAAAGACACAGAAGGAAATTGACAGAATTTTTTCTTAGATCAAAAATATAACTGTTTAAGCTTTCCACTTAATTATACCATATTTGTATTGTTTAAATAAGATAACAAATCAATCCACAACGATCCGAAAGATTGCAACCTCTCAATCAAAAATCGACGAGAAAAAACTAAGGTTAATAAAAGTGCTCTAAGATTTAAGTAGAATCTATGTCCTGGGAAAAAAGTTTCTGGAAGAANAAGTTTATAATTAAACATATGATCAATCATAATAAATTTTTATAATTGGATATAAGTACTGCATATCAGTCCAGTAACAACAAAACTGTACGTTATGTATGGTGTTTTACCCAAAGGGATAATCAAAATAGTTTAAAAACACTTTTCCAGTATTTTTTATTTTCTATTTACAAAAACAACAAAAATAAAAAAAATAAAAATTATAAAATTTTTTTTCTAACTCTTCCAGGCAACAGACAATGTCCTTCTCGATCTTTCCCTGGAATATGGGAGATGCCGCTGAACCAGATTACAATGGAAGAATTCAGCTGCGCCATGGTAAATTCAAAAATATTTCCAGCCAAATAAAAAACATTTCCCGCAAATTCTAAAACAGTTGAACAAAAGGGAGTGTTCGTGAGAAATTAAAGTAATACATCTTTCTTGGTGGTAACCAAAAGGATTATCCAGTGCAACGATATAGATCTATTGTATTTTATAATCTATTGTATTTTATAATCTATTGTATTTTATAATCATTATCATCTCACTTTTTATAAACCCAAAAACTTTTAATCTATTTAATCCTTGAAATTCTAGGCGACATTATGACACGAACCGAGCTCCTCTAGGACTCTACTTCCACACCTTGTGGTTTAAGCAGAAGAAGAACAGAGCTGCCTTCAGGAAATTCCTCGACGATATGGTAATTTTATCTTTTTTTCTATTTATATGCTTTTTCCTGATTATATGTTTTTTTCCTGATTATATGTTTTTTCCTGATAATATATTTTTTTCTGATTATATGTTTTTTCCTGATTATATGTTTTTTTTCTGATTATATGTTTTTTCCTGATTATATGTTTTTTTCTTGATTATATATTTTTTTCTTGACTAAATATATTTTTTTCTGATTACATGTTTTTTCCTGATTTTATATTTTTTTCTGATTATATGTTTTTCCTGATTATATGTTTTTTCCTGATTATATGTTTTTTCTTTTCTGATTATATGTTTATTTTTCCTGTTTATATGTTTTTTCTTGATTATATGTTTTTTTCCTGATTATATGTTTTTACCTTTAAGTTAATAATTACAGTCCCTTTAAGTTCATAATTACAGTCCATTCAAGTACATAATTACAGTCCCTTCAAGTTCATAATTACAGTCCCTTTAAGTTCATAATTACAGTCCCTTTAAGTTCATAATTACAGTTCCTTTATTTTCATAATAACAGTCACTTTAAGTTCATAATTACAGTACCTTTAAGTTTATAATTACAGTCCCTTTAAGTTCATAATTACAGTTCCTTCAAGTTCATAATTACAGTCCCTTTAAGTTCATAATAACAGTCCCTTTAAGTTCATAATTACAGTCCCTTTAAGTTCATAATTACAGTCCCTTTAAGTTCATAATAACAGTCCCTTTAAGTTCATAATTACAGTCCCTTTAAGTTCATAATTACAGTCCTTTTAAGTTTATAATTACAGTCCCTTTAAGTTCATAATTACAGTCCCTTCAAGTTCATAATAACAGTCCCTTTAAGTTAATAATTACAGTCCCTTCAAGTTCATAATTACAGTCCCTTTAAGTTAATAGTTACAGTCCCTTTAAGTTAATAGTTACAGTCCCTTTAACTTCATAATTACAGTCCCTTTAAGTTCATGATAACAGTCCCTTTAAGTTCATAATTACAGTCCCTTTAAGTTTATAATTACAGTCCCTTTAAGTTCATAATTACAGTCCCTTCAAGTTCATAATTACAGTTCCTTTAAGTTCATAATAACAGTCCCTTTAAGTGTTTATCTAACCTATTACTCTAGGTCAAGAGGAAGGATGTTTATATTGTCTCTAACTGGGAGGCAATACAGTGGATGCAGAATCCAACTCCTCTGGCGGAAATGGAATCTTTCCTACCTTGGAACACGTGCACAGAACCGGTTCCGGTAGAGGAGCAGGCCTGTAATATTCCCAGGTACTCATTGATTGATTGATTAAGCATTTAAATACTTTGATCATGCTGGTTAATCATTCAAATTTGCTTTCTGATTTTTAATTCACCATCATATCCTAATTGGTTATCTATGTGCTGTTTTATCACCAAAATACATTCTGTGATCATCTAAATACACTATACGATCATCTAGATATAATATGTAATCATATAAATATACTATGTGATCATCTAAATATACTATGTGATCATCTTAATACACTAAGTGATCATTTAGACATACTATGTGATCATATAAATATACTATGTGATTATCTAAATATACTATTTGATCATCTAGATATACTATGTGATCATCTAGATATACTATGTGATCATATAAATATACTATGTGATCATCTAGATATACTATGTGATCATCTAGATATACTATGTTATCATCTAGATATACTATGTTATCATCTAGATATTCTATGTGATCATATAAATATACTATGTGATCATCTAGATATACTATGTGATCATATAAATATACTATGTGATCATCTAGATATACTATGTGATCATCTAAATATACTATGTGATCATCTAGATATACTATGTGATCATCTATATATACTATGTGATCATCTAGATATACCATGTGATCATCTAGATATACTATGTTATCATCTAGATATACTATGTTATCATCTAAATATACTATGTGATCATATAAATATACTATGTGATCATCTAGATATACTATGTGATCATATAAATATACTATGTGATCATCTAAATATACTATGTGATCATCTAAATATACTATGTGATCATTTAGATACACTATGTGATCATCTAGATATACTATGTTAGCATCTAGATACACTATGTGATCATCTATATATACTATGTGATCATCTATATATACTATGTGATCATCTATATATACTATGTGATCATCTATATATACTATGTGATCATCTAGATATGCTGTTTTATCACCTAAATATGCAAATTTACCATCTAAATTATGTGATCATCTAGATACACTATGTGATCATCTAGATTTACTTTGTTATCATCTAAATATACTATGTGATCATCTAGATATACTATGTGATCATCTAGATATACTATGTTATCATCTAGATATACTATGTAATCATCTTATAGATATACTATGTGATCATATAAATACACTATGTGATCATCTAGATATACTAAGTGATCATCTAAATACACTATGTGATCATCTATATATACTATGTGATCATCTAAATACACTATGTGATCATCTAAATACACTATGTGATCATCTAGATACACTATGTGATCATCTAAATACACTATGTGATCGCCAAAATACTCTATGTGATCATCTAGATATACTATATGATCATTTAGATATACTTTGTGATCATCTAAATACACTATGTGATCATCTAAATACACTATGTGATCATCTAAATATGCTGACTTATTAATCGATCTCTCAAATTTTCTGAATATGCTGATTGATCATCTAGATATGCTGTTTTATCATCTAAATATGCTTAATGCTTATAAAGATTAATCATCTAAAAATTATGAATTGAATACTTAAATATTTATTGATTATTTAAAGATGCTGTTCAATCAATTAACCATCTTATACATTCTGATTGATCAGTTTACCATCATAATTTTTATCATTGATTAATCATCTAAATATTTTAACTAATCGTCTTAATATGCTAATTGATTTACTAATTGACTATTTTAGAGTTTGTAAGCTTGACTCCCGTGAGCTACGCCGTGAAAGGTATCTGTACACGTGCAAGGAATGCCCGGATTCCTATCCCTGGATCAAGAATGAGTTCGGACAAGAGTTTAAATAAATTTTGTCAAAGATACAGAGTAGCCCGCAAAGGTACAGGGTAGCCCACAAAGGAGACGACTTTGCTAAAACCCCAAATTCAACTTATAAATAATCATTTATAAAGAATTTTGAGTCGTCATTTGAGTCTCATCCTTTGTAACTACCCTGTATATAATATATATCACTATGGCAGCTATTGTTTAATTCATATTATTTACTATTCGATTAAATTATATTTTATTCTTGTATTTTAATATTTAATGTCTTTTTTGAGATTGAGAGAAAATTGGATTTTTTTAATTGAGACACTATTTTTTTCTGGGAAGAAATACGGAACAGGTTTTCAAGATATGGACTGTTTTCATCAAGGATTTAATGCAAGGGAAGTTATTTCAGAGGTGTACGCATCTTTTGTACTGCAGTGTACTGTCACTGGGCGGTAATGTAAACACAAGACGGATGTCGAAGCCTGTCATGGGATCCATCTTTCACATAAAAAATTAATGAAATATTCTGGTCATAGGAAACTATTATGTGAATTATCAAAATTATCAAAATTAAATACTTTTATCCTCCTCGGATACTATACGAACACTGATGCATCTATTCTGGTATACGCAACTGCAATTAACTTTCTTTGCATTAGTACCTTGGGTTTCATTAAGATACTCTAGACGTAATTGGCTAGTCCAATTCACAACGATACCCTTTCAGTCTTTGTCTGATCAAGTGACTTGAAAGAGGCATCATCAAATATATCAAATATTATTCTGATTTCATATGGCAGAGTTTAATAATATCAATCTTTAACAAAAAAAATTGTTTTAAAATGTTGGAAGTATTTTTAAGTGAAAGGGATTAAAAACAGTTAACAACCCTAGACTTGACATATTTCTAAGATTAATTTGAAAAGAACTATTTATCATTTTAATACAGTTATCGTCGTACATCAATACTATAAAGACGACATTCTATTTTAACTTTGAATTCTACTAAGCTTCTAAAAGCAGAGAAACGTAAATATGTAAACAAAGAGAAATTGACAATTAATTGCTTCTCTTTGTTTACTTGTAAACTTGTAATTTGAAAAACATTAAATAGAGATCAAAGCATATTATAAACATTTTTATTCAATTTTGATGGAATTTATCACACCTAATATTTCCCGTTGAAGGGTGATTAAGTGACTTTATTGCCCTTCAACAGGGCAAAAAAGTAACTTTTTCACCCTGCTATTAAAATTTCAACCTTCATACCTAATTTATTTCATTGCAGGGCATGATAAAGTTACTTAATCACCCTAAAACAGGGTAATTAAGTAACTTTATCGATCTGCTTTTAAATAATTTGAGTAAAATTGAATAAAACTATATATATATGTTATTCAAATGGGTTCGGTGTGAAAATACTTTTATTTTGATCGAAAACAAACTATAGAAAAAATAAAAATCCCGGCAAAAACTTTTTCGCACTTAAAAATACCCTTTACAATGACATAAAAATAGATATATTGATATATTTAAAGAATAAAATGTTCCACTCTCCCATGTAAGAACACGGAAAAAGTGTTTTCTATCTTTTTCTTTAATGTCGACAATGGAATCCAATTATTTTTACAAAAAATACTTGCAGGTGGGTTCGTTTGTCATGAGACATTAGTTTATTTTGGAAGAAATAATAAAGCACTAGTTTAAACTAATTTTCATACAGGGTTACCCACAAAAGGAGGAGAATTTAATGACGACCTAATTCAGTTTATGTTTTATCTTGTATGATTAAAGCAAATCTGCAACCATGTAACATAAGTTATAAAGACTAACCAAATACCGTACAGTCGTCCCTGAAGTCTCATCCTTTGTGGGTAACCCAGTATCACAAGTTTGCTAAATTAATCTAATTTCGTGTCACAGATTTAAAATCAATGTTTTCTGAACATCTCTGTATTTAGTATCTACCTAGCTACCTACTGAACATAAATCAATTAACACATTGTATTGACCACCCAGTATTCTAAACATTTTTTCAAATAGTTTTAGTCTCATTAATTTTTAATTTCTTTTTAAAAAGCAACACTAGATGTCACTGCTTGAAACTAATTAAAGCGTTTATGTTTTGAAGCGGTTTCAAAAGAAATTTGAAACCTTTTTATCCTTTAATATCCGGAAGTTTAAAAGGTTGTGTTATAGTAAGACGACATTTAACAATTTCAGTACAAATCTGATAGAGGAACCCATGGTACTAAAATTGATAAATCAGGGTTGAATAAGTTAAAACTCACGAAAATACTGATAAGAAAATTCTGATAATTTTATTAGAGAAAACTTTTAAAGCTTTCCTCAGAAATTAGTATGCACTGTTCATTAAGCATCACAGTTGGTGAATAGTTTAGAATGTCTTCTTCCATAATTTTTTAAGTTGTTTGATACCTAAGACGACAATACAAATATTATATAGGAGTCATGTTATAGTAAAATTAGTTTCAGAGTAAAATATGTTTCAGAAGAAGATTTTTTTATTGAAATAAACTGCAAAAAACCTTTAATATAAAGTAGATGACTAATTCATAACTATTTACCAACTGTCATGTTTCTTTAGACAAATATTGAGATACAAATTTAACTATTAGCGATCTAATCCAGGTTTGATTTATTTTAAATTCTTTACTTGATAGTTTATAAGGAAGACGAAGTTTGGGAGTAAATAACCGTTTTAGCTCTTTTCTTTCATAAAAATACTTTTTAGAATTAATTGCTCATGTACTTGTATACATTTCAACGTTTTAATTAATTGAATTTTAAATGCTTAATTAATTAATTAATTAATTAATTAATGTCTAACTTTATGTTGAATTGTCGATTAAAACTTTAGGTAGATGAACGGCGAGCAACGACATTTGTGCGACAAATATTGTTTTCCTACGGAAACAGGAAAACGTTATTTGTTCTTAACATGATTTTCCTGTTCTTTCTTTGTCCTAAAATACAGGGTGTCCCAATAAACTGCGGAATTCAGTGAAGAATTTGATATTTTCTTTTTAAATAATTCTTTAAAACTTTTCCGTCTTCACTGTTCATCTTGCGGAGACATTATAGACACATCTTAACAGCCATTTACCGTTTTCATAAAATAAACTATAGCAGACATAATAATATTATGGCTTTTAAATTAGGTATTATAATGCTAATTCATAGCAAAGACGATATCGAATTCGTCACTGAATTCCCATGTTTAATTATTGGGACACCCTGTAGTTTTAAAAGGTTGAATTAAAAAAAGAAAATCCAGAAAATATATCGTAAAAATCAAACAACTTGCTAAACTCTAAAAGGGGGGGGGGACTTCTTTTTCCCCTCGATACATCTGCAGTCTTTTTGCATTTTTACATTTGGTATCGATATATTTTACTCACAATATAGTTACTAGTTAGGACAAATGAAATATTCCTCTTTTTGTAGGACAAATGATTGTAGGACAAATTATGTGTAGGACAAATGATGTGTAGAACAAATGGTGTGTAGGACAAATGATGTGTAGAACAAATGATGTGTAGGACAAATGATGTGTAGAACAAATGATGTGTAGGACAAATGATGTGTAGGACAAATGATGTGTAGGACAAATGATTTGTAGGACAAATGATTCTAGCCAAATGATCGTAAGACACATGAAATAACTGAAGCACTTCAGCGTTTTGACATGTATTGTGAGTCAGGACAAACCAACAAAATCGTAAAAAATAGAGAAGTGATAAAACAACAATAATTCATTTCAAGCGATTAAAAGTGCAAATTTTTATAACAAAAATTGATGACAGTGATAAAATTATTCAAGCAGAGTTAAAAAATCACAAGAATTCAGAGACTTAATTTCTCAAAATCTTTTAAAAAGCATTTTTGCAGCAGCCTTTGCGGGTGTCTTTGATGGCATCTTTGCAGGTGTTCTGTTAAACAAGTTTTGAAATCTTAGTGGTCGATCCTCATCTTCTTCTTCTTCTTCCTCATCCTCATTATCAACTTTACTTTCATCCTCATCCTCATCCTGATCCTCATCTTCTTCTTCTTCTTCATCCTCATTATCAACTTTACTTTCATCCTCATCCTCATCCTTATCCTCATCTCGTCTGTCCTCATCAACCTCCATTTCGTCTGTATTTACAGAGAATGTTTTTAAAAGTTTGTGGATATCTCTGCTCTTGGTTCCGACACAAAATAGATATCTAATCCGAACCTTACTCTCGTTAAATACAATATACTCAGACATGTTTGGACGATTATCCCAATGCCCCCAAGAGTTCTTTGTCTTCTGCATTGGAACCTTGATGATATTTCCAGTTGGGATTCTTACTCCGTCTGAACTACTTATCTCTCCTTTCTTATCCGGAGCATTAGATCCTTCGACATGGAGAGAATCAAACTTCTTATGATCACTCTGCTCCGAGTCATAATAGTGTTCAGCATTGTGAACTTTGTTCTTACCAAGGTCAGCTTCGACCAGGAGCAGAACCTTGCTTTCTCCGTCATGGTCACAGTAAGATATGCTTTTATCAAACATATCCGCCAGATATACTCCGTTTCCGTACATCCGTCCCGTTCTGATAGAATAGGGAGGATCAATGGCTAATCCGTTGCGGAGAATACTCGCTAGGTTGGCTCGTTTAGTTCCGTGCCAGAGTAGAACCCGTGAAGTTGAGGTTGGGTTTATGCTACTCCGGTAGTTATCAGAGTCAACGCTGAAGATGCTTTGAACCCGAACCTGAGCCGCTCCTCTGGATTTGTACATATATTTCATCAACAACTGGGATTCAATGCTAGACTCCTCTAGGAGCTGAATCCTGGCTCCTAATCCCTTGTAGATATAATTCAGAGGATGGGTTTTAGTTCTCCGATACATAGCTCCTAAAAGGAGAGCCTCGGAGAACTCAAACTCCAGGATATAATTCATTCTTTGCATCTCTTCATGGAGAGTATTCAAACTATCTATAGGAGACAGTTTTTCATACTCAAATCCTTTCTTAGGAACAAGATGATAATACTCAGAACTCATTTCACACAACTCCTCAGTTATCCGTCCTAACTCTTCAAAGTTGGTGTTGGCCTTAGTATACTTGGTCGCTTCAATCTTTTCTCTTTTCTCAACCTTGGACTTCATTTTCTCCAGCAACTCTTTTGCTTTCTGAACAACTTCTCTATCAATCCTTCCAAAGGGAATACTGCTTGAGTCAACGTCTATTTCATGAGAAAAAGCTTGTCGAAGCATGTTAAAATCTGACATGTCGTGGAGCAGATGGGCCAAGGGAAGAGGTAGCTGCAGAGGCAGGTTGGTTTTTAGATTCAGCTTTACCTCTGGCTTCTTAATCCGCTCCATCAGTTCAACTTTCACCAGCCGATATTTTTTAGCCTGGTTTTGAAAGTTTTCCACATTTTCCCAATCATTGCCAGTCTTGGACTTAAATATCTTCTTAAACTCTTCAACTGCGTCCTCAGGTTTAGAGTAGGGAGTATTTTGAAATTGGCCGGAGGAGTAGCTTGCAATCCGTCCCCAGTTAGTGAACAGAACATAGAGATCCTTGTTGTTATCCTTCCAGATCTGCATTCTATAGAAGTTGTATAAACTCCAGGCTCCAACACTGACATCAACCTTGTTGAGTAGAACTTGATAATCCTGGTAGATTTCTCCATCCGATACAATACAACCGGCTTGCACTGCCTTCTCCTTCTTTTCAGTTGGTTTGAGTTCTGATTCGAGTTTGTGCAGCATAATCTTTGCATCCTGGTTGTAATCTTGGGATAGTTTGCTCAATCCTGATCCGTTCTCCTGAACAGGATTTAACTCTTTCCTGATCTGGGTCCTAAGATTAGCAGGGAATGAATTATATATGTTTAAAGCTCCATTTCTCAACGCTGCTCTTGCAAGTTCCTCCTCCTCATTAGCAGTCAAGGTATAATGTTTGTTTAACAGTTTCTTAAAAACCTTTAAGTTATCAAAACTCGGAGAATCAGGGTTCTCCGGGTCCAAAGCAATAGTGTGAAGTAGGACGTTTATTCCTGTTACCTGAGTATCAACCCAAGCTAGAACCTCATCAATGATCTCAACATCATTAGTTTTAACAGCATACACTAGACTAGAGTTTCCCTGTGAATCTTCAAGGTTGGGATCAGCTCCATGCTTCAGAAGATACTTTATCAGTGATAGATCTCTCCTGGATATTGCCAGGATGAGAGGAGTGAGCACAATATCCAATCCTTTATGGAAACAAAAGTTCTCTCGTGTCAGATTTGAAGTGTAGTCTCCAGAAATAAAGCTTTGAGCCGGAACAGGAAACTTTTCATTCACACTGAACCCAGCTTCGAACAGCTTTTGGAGAGTTTTAAGATCTTCATCAGAGAAAGATTTTGAAATCCAGAAGTATGCCGCCAGAGCAGATTTAGCCTGACAGGATAGATTTAATATGCTCTTGATGACATCACTTCTCAGCAACAAGTTTTGTATGAGAGTACTGTTCTTGTTCAGACAGGCATAGTGGAATGGAGTACAACCATGGACATCAACCAGATCACATTGGAGCCCTGCTTCAACTAGCATATTGAGCACATCTTCTGCTATCTCCGTCTTTCTCTGATCCAACCCATAGGACTCATAGGTCAGGGCAGAGAGTAGGCTTCTTCCTTCAGAGATAACTCCATGCAATTTAGAAAAATCAGTTTGTTTACTGATCAAAGTTTTTGCAAATTGAAATTTTTGGAGACGAATTGAAACCTCAAGAGCAGTGACAAAGGGTATTCCAAACTTGTCAAACTTTGCCAAAACCACGTAGATTATTCCAAGCCATTCGTTGAGAACTATTTGCTGGAACAAGGACTGCATTTCTCTGGAATTATCTTTTGGAAAATGTTCTGGTAAAAACTTCCAAAGATGTTTATCAACTTTTTTAGGTTTCTCTAGAAGTAGATCAGGTTTAACCAATACATCAAGGTTCGCATCTTTCTGTATAAGGATGAGAGAGCAACTATAATGTTTCCCTAGAACTGCGTAGCACAGAGGGGTTTGTCTATGTAAATCCTTAGACTCCAGGTTTGAACCTTTCTCTAGGAGTAGTAAAGAGCAGACGGTGGCTCCACGTACTGCAGCATAATGAAGGGGAGTACATCCAAAGTTATCCTTGGTATTTAGAAGATCAGGATTAGAACTTTCTACAAGAGCGCTGACGATCTGGATAGGATCAGCCATTAATGTGTCCTTGTGCTGACCCGCCTTCACAAATGCATAATGCAGCGGGATCCGTCCGCGGATATCCTGAGCACTTAGAGAACCTCCTCGTCGTAACAGAAGCATCTCCAGGTCTAGGGATGAGTCTGGATCAGCTGTTCCACTGTTAACCGCTACATGCATCGGGGTTCGGAGTTTATCATCGGTTTCATTGACATCAACTCCATTATTGAGAAGAAGACGTATAATTTCCAGATTATTCTTGGTTTTGTTCTTAGCACAGTTTAGAACAGCTTTATGAAGAGCAGATACTCCAGTTTGGTCCTTGGTACAAACCTTAGCTCCAGACTCTACTAAAGCTGTGATGAGTTCAAGATTACTAAAGTTCAGAGCCCAGAGAAGTGGAGTATCTTTAATTTCTTTTTTCTTTTTCTTTAGAACTCTAATCCTATTCAGGTTTGCTCCTTGCTTCAACAACAGCTTGACTCCTGGTGTATATCCTCGTTCTATCAAGGTGTACAGTGCATCCATTCCTGAAGATTTATCTGTGACTGAGACATCTGGATTCATGTTCATGATCATGTTGAAACCTTGGAATTTATCTTGAGCTCTTGCAAAGGAAAGCAGAGCGAAGAAGTTTTTATCCTTCTCCACCTTGAGTTCAAACCTTGGAGAGAATGTGTTGATAAACAATCTGACAATCTCCAGGTAGGGTTTCCAACAGTCAACTCGTTTATCAATGCTCAAGGTTGAATCCGTCTCAGTTTCAATATTTACAGATTGATATTTCTTACAGAGCTTAGAGAACACTGTGTAGGATATAGTTTGATCTTCATTAGTGGTTTCATACTCCTTATCCATGAACCCAATAGAACTCAGCTCACCCTCCTCAACTAACTCCAGTATCAGTTTGTTTATCTCTTTAAAGGTTTCCAGATAAAGAGATCCAAACTTGACTTCAATTTGCGTTAGAAAATCTCTCATGAGATCTCGCATTAAAGTCTCCGGATTATCAGTAATAGATTTCCTGTTCTTCATCATCCCTGTGAGAAGGACGGATAAGGCCTGAAAGTGTGGTTTGGACTTCTCCTCCTCATATCCAACCCTACCGTGAGAATATTTATTACTAAACCCAACCTGGATTGGTAGTAAAGCATCCTTGTTTCTCTGATACGGAGTAACACCTTGATCCAGGAAAAAATTGACCATTTTGAGAATTCTTGCCATGAAAGATTTCACGTTCGGGTCGAAGTTCAGTTTGTGAGACATGATATAGTGGAGAGCGTTGTTTCCATCATTATCCACAGCTGCAGGGTTCGCTTTGTGCTCTTTTATAAATGCAAACACCTCCTTCATCTTTTCATTGGAGAAATGTTCTCCATTATCATTCAGCATATTGAGAAGAATTGTCCGACCCTTGTCATCCCTAACCTCGATATTTACTCCAGGTAGTTCTGCAAGATGCTTTCCTATACCTTTATTACCCTTGAGAAATGCAACACTGAGTGGTGTAAGATTCCACTCGTTTCCGCTGTTTACATTTGCTCCAGACTCAATCAAAACCTTCATACAGAACCACCATCCGTATGCACAGGCATAGTGTAGATTACTGTTTTGTGAGGAGTCCTTGCCATTTGGATCCGCTCCTAGTGATAGGAGGAAGGATACAACATGAGCTGCTCCGTTCAGAATTCCATGTGTGAGAGCGGTTCGATGAAACCTGTCCTTTTTCTCAATCAGTGCCTTACTAACCAGTAGTTTAACCATTTCCAGGTCACCGTTAGCAGCTGCCAGCATTAGAGGGGTCATCTTGTCGTACCTTGTGTTCAAGGGACGGTTTGCATCTGCTCCATACTTCAGAAGAACCTCAACTGTCTCTAGGTGTCCCTCTGAAACTGCAAGATGGATTGGAGACCAGCTATCCCGCCCTGGTTTGTTTATTCTGCCCCTACCAAACTTCTTCACGGAGTAAGATTCCTCGTCCTCCAACTCTGTACAGAGTTTGTCAAGAAGAAACCTGACCGAACCTGGCCTACCAGCCTTACAAGCCACCATGAGAGGGGTTAAACCATCCTTAGCCGGATCCTCTAGGTTCGCACCTTTCTTCTCCAAAAAATCTACCAAAAAAATTAAATGCAATCTTTTTATTTTTATTTGTTTAAAGAAATATTTGGATTACCTAGCGCTCCTGTTGTAGCTGAAGCAGAAGCGTAATGAATCGGTTTCCACTGATCGGCATCTGTAAGAAATAAATCCGGACAGGTCTGGTAAAGAGCCTCTAGTGGTCCTGTATCCGGGTTGATACAGGCAGTGTGGAGCGGAGTGATTTGACGGTTCTCATGTCCAGCCTTCTTCCGAGCAGACACTTCACGAACCGTAGTGTTCCAGGGGTCCCCAGAACCAAGGAGAGAATCCACGAAAAACTTTGAGAATTGATTTCCGTTCATCTCCACTTCTTGGGATATAAAGTGGGCTGCCAACTCTCTGTGCCCATTTCTAGAAAACAAATTTTTTTAGACATTTTGTGAACTTAAAAATTCTAGTTCTTATGTAGAGTGCATTATCTTAATCTGTGATATCCTAAAAAATGTAGCAAAATCAAATAAACCTTCTTTGCGTATTTAAAAATGACAAAAATATAGATTTTAGACACTTTTTGTGTTTTCTTTGATAAATTGAAATCTGAACAAAATTTTTCAGATCTCTGTTGATAAAAACGGAAAAAACAGAAAAGGACAGGCTACTTTTTGGAAATGCTAAAATTTAGCGGTATTTGAAGATAATCTTTATATCAAGAAATTGTCATGATTAGTGTGGAAAGTATGGAAAGTATAATTTATTTTATACTAGGTTGAAAACCAAGCTTTGTCTAGAAACAAATCTTTCCCCAAAAAGCCAACCCACTTTTAACCTAGAACCTTTTAACAGAGCTTATAAACATTCTCATGTTTTAAACAAGTTCCCCAATCAAAATGTATAGCCAAATCGGTAAAGGGGTTCATAAGTTATGATCGGAAATACAAACAGATACATAGATACAAAACTGTTTTATTTAATTGCTATCACCTGACCGCTTCGTACACGTTAGAGATGAACGAGTACTTGTCGATCCTCTTGTTGCTGATCAGAATAAGGTTGCAGATGAACTTTATCCCAAGGTTCCATCTCATCATATCATTAGCAGAGAGGGTTGCCTGCCCCTGAATATTCAGGTCTTTCGTGAACGCATTGTTGCCTTCTCTTGACCCACGGCTTAGGTTTACCTTCCTTATATTCCGGATACCAAGGGATCTAGAATATACAAATATTTATTAGCAAATACAGTCGTCTCTGAAGACTCATACTTGTTGGGTAACCCTGTATATTATTTCGGCTAACACTGTAAAATATTTTCACTAACACTGTATATTATTTTGGCTAACACTGTATATTATTTCGGTTAACACTGTAAAATATTTTGGCTAACCCTGTATGTTATTTCGGCTAACCCTGTATATTATTTCGGCTAACACTGTAAAATATTTTGGCTAACCCTGCATATTATTTCGGCTAACACTGTAAATTATTTTGGCTAACACTGCATATTATTTCGGCTAACACTGTAAATTATTTTGGCTAACACTGTAAAATATTTCGGCTAACACTGTAAATTATTTTTGCTAACACTGTAAAATATTTCGGCTAACACTGTAAATTATTTTTGCTAACTCTGTATATTATTTCGGCTTTCTCTTTCATTCTAGTCATATTTTCTTCTTCTAAAAATCCATGTTACCTGTTCCATAGTTCCACTTTTAATTATAGGTTACTGTTTTATAGTTCCATGTTTACCTGTAATTACAGGTTCCTGTGTTCCATAGTTCCATACATATACCTGTAATTATAGCTAACTGTTTTATAGTTCCATGTTTACCTGTAATTATAGGTTCATGTGTTCCATAGTTCCATACATATGCCTGTAATTATAGCTAACTGTTTTATAGTTCCATGTTTACCTGTAATTATAGGTTCCTGTGTTCCATAGTTCCAAACATATACCTGTTTCATATATATACCTTTAAGTATAGGTTATTGTTTCATAGTTCCATGGTTACCTGTAATTATAGATTCCTGTGTTCCATAGTTCCAAATATATACCTGTAATTATAGGTTACCGTTCCATAGTTCAAAATTTACCTGTAATTATAGGTTCCTGAGTTCCATAGTACCGAATATATACCTGTAATTATAGGTTTCTGTGTTCCATAGTTCCATATATATACCTGTAATTATAGGTTCCTGTGTTCCATAGTTCCGAATATACCTGTAATTATAGGTTCCTGTTTCCATAGTTCCAAATTTACCTGTAATTACAGGTTTCTGTGTTCAATAGTTCCAAATATATACCTGTAATTATAGGTTCCTGTTTCCATAGTTCCAAATATATACCAGTAATTATAGGTTCCTGTGCTTCATAGTTCCAAATATATACCTGTAATTATAGGTTCCTGTTCCATAATTCCAAATATATACCTGTAATTATAGGTTCCTGTTCCATAGTTCCAAATATATACCTGTAATTATAGGTTCCTGTGTTCTATAGTTCCAAATATATACCTGTAATTATAGGTTCCTGTGTTCCATAGTTCCAAATATATACCTGTAATTATAGGTTCCTGTTCCATAGTTCCAAATATATACCTGTAATTATAGGTTCCTGTGTTCTATAGTTCCAAATATATACCTGTAATTATAGGTTCCTGTGTTCCATAGATCCAAATATATACCTGTAATTATAGGTTCCTGTTCCATGAGTCGGAAGGATACAGAGTTCCTTTTTACATCTTAGTTTCTTGTCGGTTTCCGCTTTCAGGAATATCTTGAGGAACTCAAGATTTTGGTTCTTCAAAGCATACCTTAACCAAACCTTATTCAAATAATCTTAACAAAAGTCGTCTTTGCCATAAATGGTTGAAATATGAAAATAATTTGTAGATCTCATATATGTGCAATTTTCAAACAATTTATGATTAAAGGTGAAAAAAATGTTAAAATGTTCAGAATTCTTTTTTTTTGGGAAAACCCCGTTTGAATTTTTTATTTTGTACCTGAATCCTGTCATATCGGAGGCGAGGGATCTATGGGTGTGAAGGGAGTTTATCTGAGTATAGTCGGATACACAGGCCCGGAGAAGGTTCAGATTGTTGGTGAGGACGGCTCGGATGACTAGTCTACTCTGGGCAGTGCTGGAGACAAAGGGAATCTCTTCAACACCCTCACATAGAGGTTCCTAGGATACAAGAACGTGAATAATTCAGTAATTTGTTACAGAACAAAATTAAATCATTATTAATGAAACTGAGTTCTTACCACAAACTCAAATTTATTAATTCCTTTATCATTGCAACTTGATAGTGAAACTTTTTGATATATCAGAATTCATAGTTTGAAATATTACAGGTCTACGACAACCGGGTTTCAAATTAAAATTTTTTTGGCGATAATTCAGTTCCTTTATGTTCAATAATCAATGAAACTTGAATCTTAAAAACTTGAAACAATCTTTAATCTTCAAAACCTGATGGTGTTCCCCTTTTCATGTTTTAAATATGATTATTTGATTTTTCAAAAATATTTCTTTCTTTATAAACTTTTATGTGTGTTGAAAATTGTAAAAATAATTATTTTAAGAAACTGTGTTTCGTTCGAATAGACCAGCTAAAAGTTATAAAATTTAATCATTGTTCAAGGCTATAATATAAACCTTTTTATTTTTTAAGCATCAATTATGCTTAAAACATTTTGTGTTGCATTAAGCTGGATCAAGCTGGATCAAGCTGGATCAAGCTGGATGGAGCTGGATCAAGCTGGATTGAGCTGGATCAAGCTGGATCAAGCTATTGTTTAAAACTTTTGACCTCCGAAGCGTTAATTCCTCTTGGATATCCCATGTTCGTAAACCCCCAGGGAAAACAATAAATTAAGAAATCAGGCACTTATCATTTAAATTTAATAGTTGCCTTAGTGGATATCAAGATCAATCAATGGAGATTAGCGCTGTATCAATTAAAAGTTTTCACCTCTGGACAATTATATTAAATATCTTTTACCTTCTCCCAGACCTTGATACTAAGGTTTGGTTTGAGCTTCCAGTTAGGATTCGTTTTGTCAATTTTGGGTTTCTTAGCTTTGGGAACTTTTTCTTTCTTCTCCTTCTTTTCCTTCTTTTTAACCTTGTTCTTTTTCTCTTTCGTGGATTTTGTCACTTTCTCTTTCTTTTTCGGGCTTTTTGTTCTATTTCTCTCATGATCATGTTTTCGTTTTCTTGATTTTGGTTTCGATTCGACGTCCATCTTTTTTTCTTCTTCTTCTTCTTCTTCTTCTTTATCTTCTTCATCTTCTTCTCCTCTACTTCGAAGACATCTCTCAGCTTTCTCCAGCTGGTTTGCAGGAAGTAGGTATCTAAAATATTTTTAATTTTATTTCATGAAAAATAAATGGCAGAGGTTTTAATTTGATATAATTTTAATATTTTTAAACTTCTTGATAATAAATCAGGTATATGCGACCCCTTAATTTTAAAATGATACAGCATAATCTAGACATAAAAACAGGAAATGATGTATTTCCCATGCTTGATGTATAAAAAGACACTTTTCATTTTGGTTCGATTAAAAAAAAACTTTGAAATAATTCGTTAAAGAGATCGTTATTTTGCATACATTTGTTGCTGGAGCCCCGAGGGGGGGGGGGGGAAGGGGGGTTCCAGGCCCCCAAAAACCCAAGTGGGAAATAGCACCTCAACATTTATTTTTATATTTTCAAAATAATTGGTTATAGAAATAGTCTGTAGATTGTTCTTATCTATTCATTGGTTCAGAATTCTGCTAATCTCTGCTTCTTTTTTACTTCTGTCCAACGAGGTTATAGTATATAGAGTGGTGATGTAGGCTAATCCTTTACTAATTGTACAGGCCATGTACTTCATTTCCAAAGATCAATCTGTATAGTACAGTGCCTAGGGGTGATTTCTGAAAATATTTAAATGGTGATTTGTTTTCCATGTGATTATTAATATCCACTACTCCTTTATCGTGTGCAGGATTCCATTTTCACGGGAAGACGTACATTTACAGTCTTTACAGAGCAAAATTTCATCGTTGATAAACTGTTCTGAGAAAACTGAGTAATATTTAAGATACAAAACCTCCCCATACACTTGTACTCCGAAAGTGTACTGCATACTTGATGTTTGTACTGTATCATTAGGCCAAAATCTCTTAATATCCTTTATCAGTAAACTATACTAAGTGTACACGCAGGTTAATGCACACGGAAAGGTAGCTAAGATCCAGCCCCCCTGATTCGTCTGATATTTATGGTTTGTTGCAAGGAAGGTTAGCTTTTTATATGTTTCTAAATTCAATATCTCAGCTGCTGACACTGAACCCATGAACAATAATAACAATAAAATAATAACCCTTGCAAGTTTTATGGAATTTGCTATCTCAGCCAGGTTTGTAGATTGTTGAATGTTGACTATACCAAGGAACTATATATTTCTCGGACTATACTAAATATACAGGGTGTCCCACATTATATTATATCGTCAATTGGTCTAAATTACGATTTTCGGAGTTCTCCAAGGTGTTTTTGACAAATATGAATGCAGGCATTCCTTGTTGATTATCTTGTTTTCCTCATCAATTTACCTTCATACCTTAAGTTTCTTATGTGTGTACATTTAAATTGGATTTGCCTTTTTCTCTGTCTCTTTGTACTCTATGTTTCTGTTAGAAGGGCCTTTCAGAAAAGCTAGAGTTGAACTGTCCTAGCTCTGTATATTTTAGTACAATAACTAAAAATATAAAAATAGAACTATAATAAACCTGATTTCTCCAGTATCTCCTCTACCCTGAGATAGTAGTCTAAGCCTGGAGAGGATACAGTAAGCCTGGATCCGGTCAACCTGGCCTGATCTTATATACACTCCAACCTCAACCTGATAATATCATCATCATCATCATCATCATCATCATCAACATCATCATCATCATCATCATCATCATCAATATTATCCATAGCTACCTGTTCCAACCATTCTACCAAGATGGAGTTGGTTCCCTTGTTCAGATGTTGCCTGGAGACACAAACCCAAACCTGATCCGTCCCATCCTCATCCTGTCCAACCACGCTAAGATAACTACCCTTCCTAGCAGTCACACTCCCCATACTAAAATCACTACCTAGAAAATAGATATATCATAAACTAGAAATTCGACTTCATTTACGATTGCGGAAAAGGGCAGGCTTTTAATTTTTAAAAGATAAGATATGTAGGTTAAAAGAACTATATAAAAAACAAACTGCAGAAAGGACAGGCTCAGTCTGAAAGTAAAGTTGCGGAAAGGACGGACTTCTAAAGAAAAACTGCGAGAAAATCAGACTTTAGAAAGACCATTAACGGAAGGTTACAACTGTAAAAAGACAATTGCGGCAACGACTACTCTTAAAAGACAGGTTACGGAAGTTGAAAATGCAGTGCTTAGGATCCATTTCAGTTTAATGTTTTTTTAAACATATTTCAACATTTTTTTCCTTTTTTTTTTTTTTTTTATTGAAACTTAGTAAACCATACAGAAAGGAATTGAGTCCTTATCACAAACTCAGATTTTCTAATACCTATATTTTTGGTACCCAATGTCGTAGACCTTAGATATTTCAAACCATGAATTCTGTTAGATCAAATAGCCTAAGAATGAAATATCAAGGGTGTCCGCCATCCAGATATTTTTATGATCCGGATCCATGAAGCCAACATGTTGCAGATCCAACGAATCTGGAAAATGTTTTATAGACTAACTACTCCAATGACAGACTCTTAAAATGTTGATTCTGGAAAAACTATTACAAATCAAAAAGAAAGGTAAAAAGGTAAAAAGAACAAACTTTTTGCCAACCCCAGCCCCTGCCTTTCTTGCAACTAATTGGCACCAGGGGAAAAAGAATATTTACACTTTTCTACTGTTTGTTAATATTACACTACCAGCTTAGAAAGGTATAAACTGAAGCTAACGAACATATAGGATTACTACGTACTACGTGAGTCACATAGATCCAGACTGCTATCAAAAGTTGAATACTTTGAATACTTTTTAAGACTTGGTAGAATTTAAAGTGAGATGCACGAACTCATTTAAAAAAATTAATTTGCAAAATTCGCATCGATGTTTGTGCGAGAGCTTGCAACATTTGGATCACTGTGGGTATAAGTTTGTTTAGGCAATATTGCGGCTGATAAGAGAAACGCTTGAACGACCTTAACAAAAACAAGGCTTTCATACAATAGAATATTATCAGTGTGTACTATAGAGTAAATAGTGTGCTTGATTTATACTACTAGAAAGCAATAATTATTGGGTGTTGGTGTACCAAAAAAAGGTTAGACATCATTAGCAAGATAAAATAAAGTATTGCATCGCATTTCTTTGAAAATTGAGTAGATACATTTTTTTAAAATCTTTTATTTTTGTTTTATTTTTGATGAAAATAAATATTTGATGAACTTTCTGAAAGTATAATTCAGCAGACAACCATTTTCATTAATATTAAATATTATTTCCATTTTAAGCAATTGAAGCAAAGGGAGACAAGAGAAGGCAATCGAAGGCAAGGGAGGCAAGGGAANAAGGCAAGGGTGTCAAGGGATGGTAAGGCAAGGGTGTCAAGGGATGGCAAGGCAAGGGTGTCAAGGGAAGGCAAGGCAAGGGTGTCAAGGGATGGCAAGGCAAGGCAAGGATGTGAAGGATGTATAAGGAAAGGGATGGAAGAATATTTTACCTTATGTATTCATGACGAGACAAGCACCCGAGTTTAATCCTCTCTCTCTATCCACTAGGTCTAATATTGAATCTACACTTTCACACTTTACTATAATATATATATCCTGGTATCCTAGGTTATCGAGGTCCTGATATACACAAGGTCTGAATACCAACCCTGTACTCAGTTTATATACCCGGAGTAAGGCAGGATTAAGCATGATATTTCACCATTCATGCAGCTTTCATGCCGAAACTGCCTGACTCGGTTAGGCCTTGCAGGATGAAACCGGCTTGCGCCTGCGTAGATGAGGTTTACAATATTGAAACATGACGTAATCTAACTAACATAAGATTCAAGTTCAAGTTCAAATCAATTCTACGTTTCATGACAGATTAAAACAAACTTAATTATTTGTCGGTAGAAGTGTTTGTTAAGGAACTGTTAACGTAATTTCAACTCACCAATTCAGAGAGGGTCATGCGAGGGGAGGAAGGCCAGCCACAACAATTTCTAGTCCGAGCCAAATTTTCCTCATTTTCTCGTCCGAGTCACCTCGAAATCCTCGTCTTTCCATTATATTTTTTTAAAAGTGTCTAGTCCTCCAAGATATAACTATTTTTCAAGAATCGGGCCACTTAGAGCATATATGAGATATTGAATTTTAGTAAATCTAAAAAATAGTTTCATTGAATCAAAGTTTTCGATTTCTATTTCCTTAAAAATGTTCACTTTTTTACGCGCATTTTCAGTATTCCTGGTGTAGAATGCCGCAAATGATTGCGAAATTATAGAACTTTAATCTTTTTTCTTAATTATAGTGAAAACCATAGATTTTTTCAGGGTGGTTCCATGGGGAAAATGATGTATGCCAATGTATGCCAAATATTTTGCTATTTATTTCATATCACAAAGGTTGGCTATTACGTAGGCAGAAGAGTTTTAGGTTTTACCTAAATAAAGTTTGACATCATTCTCAAGTCTCTAAAGATTCAATGATTTAATGATTGCAATACTTTAGTCTAACGATGGCCAGATTTGTTAAAAATATTTATCTTCAAGAATCAGAAACTTTAAAACACATTAATTGAAGGACGAGGATTTCGAGGTGGTGCGAACGAGAAAATGAGGAGAATGTGGCTCGGACGAGAAATTGTTGTGGCTGGCCTTCCTCCCCTCTCTATCCTCAAACAAAGGCACCCTTAAAACCTATAAATCGATATAAATGTGAAAATGTGAAAGCAGAAATCCGCAAGTCAATTAAAATCATGGATATTTTTTTCATTCTTTTAAGGATCGGTCTTTGTGAATGGGAAATGCAACTAGCTCTGCAAAACCCGAAACTAGATAATTGACATTATTTTTATTTCTATCCTATATTTATAGCTAAAACAACCTCCAAAGGACTTCGCATAAAACTGGTTCACTTTTCGTGCTGCTAAGGTACGAGTAAATGTGTAAGCTGTACGATATAACGGTAAATCCTTACACCGTTTCGGAAATAATGCAAGTCCCATGAGAGGTCACTGGAGGTAAAGCTGCTCAAGAGAAAACCCCGGAAAAATTGAATTATATTTTAGTTAAACTAAAGTATAAAATCTTGAAGGATTTAAAATGAAGGAAATGCATAAAATCTGCATCAATTCTTGAAAGTTCTGTGAAGCATAAGTTAATAAGATTGTATTAACATTTGATTTAATAAATAGAATATTTTCCCTACGTCAGTACTACAAGAATAATAGAAGTCATGCAAATTTTGAAATGGATTGTTATCAGAAAGACAGATAAACGACGATATCTTCCTCATGGAGGGATAAAGGGAACCGTTGTGAATCAGGCATTAAACGCTTTTTTTTATTCCGAGACACTTGCAATTTTTTGAAAAATATTTCAAAGAGCTCTTAAAGATCTTTTTTGTTTTAAGATGCTTTCTAATTCTTATAACATAGAACTTAACTGCCGACAAAGACAAGACCTAGTATATATGGGCTATGGTATATACCTTACAAGTTGCAGAGTTAAGAGCAGTGCTTAAGATCGTTTTTTTTATACGGATCTGGATCCTGTATCCTGGAGTCTCTATCCTGGATCCTGTACCTTTGATCCTGCAACCTGGATCCTGTATCCTGTATCCTGGATCCTGGATCCTAGATCCTGTATCCTGTATCCTGGATCCTGGATCCTGGATCCTGGATCCTGGATCCTGGATCCTGTATCCTGAATCCTGTATCCTGTATCCTGTATCCTGAATCCCGTATCCTGGATCCTGTATCCGCCATGAAATAAATGTATCTGGGTCCAGTCCATGTCTTTAAAACTTACTGATTAAGAATAATATTTTTTTCTTTTTTTCGCTTTTTTGATGCAAAAACTTGTATAACCATAACTTTGAACAATCTCTTTTTTTAACACTTATTTTTTGAGAGACAAAAGTTTTTCTTTTAACAGGTGGATGAAAAATACTCGCGCATTTCTGTTGCCAGAAAACATATTCGAATTATCAGAAATAAACCCTTTTGAACCTTTTCAAAACGACAATATCTTTCACATTATTGATCAGATAAAGGTTTCAAGGGTACCGTTGTGAATCGGGCATTACCATCATGTCAAACTATTGAGAAGATTTGATATACACACTGAGTTCTCTTTCCTCGATAATCACTATTTAAAGGAAAAACAAATTTCTTTGGACACAAACTTTTTTCTTTTCAGATTACACAAGTTTAGAAAGTATAATGAAATCTTCGAAATAAATGCATCCAATATATTTGATTTGATTTCCCTCAGTCCTAACCAATAAAATGCCACAAAAACATTATTTTGGTTTGAACCATAGATTAATAACATTACAGATATAACTCTAAATGTCGTCCCTTTAAGATTTAGTGATTTTTCGTTCACAATAACCCTGAGGCAAAGGTCCAAAAGAGTTATGCCATATTGTGTAGAATTACAAGACAGAGAAATAGTCTATTCTATGTGTTCTACCTATATTGTTATTAATCTATGGTCTAAACAATCAAAACAACCTATTCTGGTTAGGCGGGTTCAAACTACATAGTAAATTTTGATTGCTTATTTATAATATCTCATGAAACAATTTTTTTTATGTAAAATAAAGTTTATGCCAGAGTCAGACTAGTTCAGATCTTAAAAGACAAAGCTTTTAAGGGTATCTTTGTTAATCATTTCTGCAATTTCTTTTTTTTTTCAATGAAGGATCACTTAAATTACATCTACAGAAAATTCTGTTTGTTTTTACTGGATACCGACAAATGTTGATAATTTTCTTGCTCTTCTTGTAAAAACAAATCAAGAGTCGAATTCTTTTTATGGAGGGTCACTTGAAATTATGTTTACAGGGCCGTGGAAAACATAAAATTTAATTAATTACTTATCTTATTGCTGTTTCTTATTAATATCTATTTATGTTATTGAAATGGGTATTATTAAATGCGAAAAAGTTTTTGCCGGGATTTTTATTTTTTCTAGTTTTTTAAAGATCAAAATGGAAGTTTTTTTCACACCGAACATAGTGATCGAAAACAAACTAGAAAAATAAAAAATTATAGCAAAAACTTTTTCGCACGCATGATACCCATTTCAATAACACATATAGTTTTATTCAGTTTACTCAAATTATTTAAAAGCGTTCGATAAAGTTACTTAATCACCCTGTTGTAGGGTGGTTAAGTAACTTTATCACCCTACAATGAGACAAATTATGTATGAAATTTGAAATTTTAATAGCAAGGTGAAAAAGTTACTTTTTCGCCCTGTTGTAGGGCGATAAAGTCACTTAATCACCCTACAACAGGAAATATTAGGTGTGATAAATTCCATCAAAATTGAATAAATTTCTTAATCTCCCGCATATCTTTCAATAATGACATTATAATTTAAGTTTGAATAAATCTTGTAAGAAAAGTAATTGAGTTTTTGCCATAAAACACCTATTTTCTTATCCCTATATCTTTGTAATTGAATGTTGTTGAACTTTGATATTTTTAAAACTATATATTCTCTTAGGTCAAATAATCAAAATTGGAAAAGTGCCAAAGATAGGTGCTAAAAAAATTTGAGTTTGTGGCAAAAATTAAATTCTTTTGATTGAAAACTGAAAAATATTAGAGTCTGGTTTGCAAAAGTAGTATTTCACTTTCATTCGAGGTTTGTGAATCCGATCTTGATTGTTTCATATTCTCAAGTTTCGAGCAAACATTCCTGATTTCACTCTGGGATGATTTGACGGAAGAAGAATTCTCCGAAATGGGTTTCATAGGGATTACTCTGGTAGGTTTAACAAAATAGTTGATAGAACATCCTCTCCTTGGGGCGGAGTTAAAGGAACTTTGAGCAGGTTTCTGTTTCCAGCTGGGTAGGGATACATGTACAGAGTTTGCTGGTTGGGTGGATGCGAGTGGGCCTGATGATTGTGAGACAGGTTTCAAGCCAGTAGATGAAGATGGTTTTACTTCTGCAGGAACTGACACTGATCCAGAATAGTAGTTTTCCATAAGTGAGTCACTCTCCTGGAAATAAATCCTTTAAAAGGCCATACATTAAATTAAAGTTTTAAAAATGCAATGAAGTGCAGTGCAGTGCAGAACTACAGATAGGCCATTGAATCGACGATAGGTAGTTAAGTGACCAAGCTTAAATTCTAATATTCGATTCCATTAAACTCTCAAGGTTTATGGGAAGCCTACCCATAACACTGGACAAAATACGGATAACCGTTTGATCCAGGGATTCATTAATGTTTTAAAAAGTTATGACCTCTGGGACCAAAGTAAATGAATAGCGCGTACTAGTTTAACCGCGTAGACAAAGCTAAACCACTTCTCTTGTGCGCCGGTTCATGTTGAAGAGAAGTGGCTCAACTTTGTCTATTCGGTTCAACTGTTCCTCACTATTCATGAAATATGGTCTCGTCAACTTTCGAAAGAACTGAACTCATTTAACGCTTTCTGTTTTACTAAACTTAACTTTCTGAATTAAACAAATTATTATTGGAAAGTCGGATCTAACGAGGATAAAAACCCACCAGGTGTAGGATCAGCATATTATTCTTCTCAGATCTCTCTACAGCTCTGTACCTATAAAAGAAGAATGGGTGATCAAGAAAAAAGTCTTTCTGGAAAAATTAAATTAAATTTTTTCTCTCTGTTGAATTGTCTGTATTGTGTAAACAACGACTGTATTGTGTAAACAACGACTGTATTATGTAAAAAACGACTGTATTATGTAAATAACAACTGTATTATGTAAACAACGACTGTATTATGTAAATAACGACTGTATTATGTAAACAACGACTGTATTATGTAAACAACGAACCACCAAAAACTTTTTGATTGAAACTGTATAAATCAGAATTATAACTTTTTTTTCCTATCATTCCCTTCCTCCAACTTTTCCATCTTATACCAGGGATGGCATTTAAAGGGACTGTAAGCGTAATTTCAAAAAAACCTCCAAACAAAAAAGGCGATGCCCGATTTGCAACGGTACCCACAATAGCTCTGTCTGATCAAGTATGAATTAGATACCAAAAACGTTAACTTTAAAAACAGATTATTTTCAATCGTGCTTTCTCTACAAAAGTGACTTACACATTTTTACGCTTATATTCCCCTTCAGATGTCATTATCAGGATAAAAACCCAAGATACATAGGACATAGTTTAAATGGCTTGACTGTGAATCCTTGATGGGATTTCTTTAATAGAGGGTTCAATGAAATTTGGTGAACGCTCCCATTGAATCTGAAAGTTATAATGGCTTACATTCAGGTTAATAGTTTAAACTTTAACCATAAAAATAGCAAGAGATCATTTCTAGAAATTAAAGGGTTCTTGGATGGAAAATGTTTAAATTTACATTTTGGATTTAGATTTTTATCTATTTACTTCACAATGATTAATCTAGAATTTAAGTGGTTAATGAGTGGCATGCAAGCTGCACAACGGTACCTTTAAAAGCTTTGTCTGATAAAGTATGAATGAGATATCCATGATTTCTCTTTAACAAATTGGTTATTTGAAAATAATGGATAGAATAGATTCGATGTATTGAAATTATTTTATAACCCGGATGAAAAACGTAACAAAAATTCTACAAAAACTAATTTGGTATGCACGGGCAGCCATAGTACATTTGAATTTCCGAGCCGGGCCAACCTTTCCGGTCCCAGTTTGTACTGTATCGCGCGGACATTGGGTAAATAAAGCAGACAATTAATAAGACTAGCTGGTGCAACAAGGTTGATGCGGTCAGACTTTAGGTTGATTTTACTTTTACTAAAGGGTCAGAGGTGCGTGTATGCGTACTTTGGAGTACTGTGTACTCCCTTGGCCCCTATCATCATAAAAACTAAAATAATCTAAAATTTAAAAAAGTTAAAACTTTGTTATAGATTTTCCGAATAGCGTGGTTTTGCTGAAAAGTTTTTAAGTTTCATCATTGTTTCAAGATATTATGTAATATATACAGTACTAGGCTTTTAGGGCGCTTCGCGGCCATCTTCTATTTCAATTGTAAACGTGTTCTCATTGTAAACATTGAAAAACAAAGGAAAAAAGAATTTCGCGGATTTTATGGCAAAATCCGCGGATTTCAAGATTTTAAAAAATTAAAAAAAATAAAAACTTTTAAATACAAATTTTTCCAATTTTGGCAATTCATAAACCTCCCCTGGGGTCACGTTAGGTCCCACACAAAATTTGGGCCCGATCGGTTCAGCCGTTTTGACGTTTATTGGATACAAACGGACAGACAGACAAGCCAAATTTATATACAGTATGTCCCTCTGAACATTTTCTGGCAAGTTTAAAACGTCAGGTCGTCTTCATGTGATTAAATTTGATGCGAAATACAACATTAAAAATATATATCTTTTAATTGCTTTTCTGTAATTAAAAAGATTGAATTATGAAATTACCAATTCAAACTCTTTTATATCTTAAAATAGCCGAGTAATAGAGTTAAATAAAAATCTTTCTTTTGATAAGTTTTAAAAACATTGATTTTGATTTTCCGTTTAAAATTAAAACACAACCCTTTACAGCTAGTCTGAAATCCATCATTTTCTCTATCAAAGTTGATTATTTCTGCTTTAGCAACAAAAGAAAGAAATTGTGAGAATATAAACTTTTAACAGAAAAAAATACGATATCTTCCAAAAAATATTAATCAGATAAAGGTTTAAAGGTATCGTGGTATTCCTCTCTTCAAACGAAAAGTCAAATACTACAAAAATTTCATTAATTCACATACCATGGTGGTCGTTTCTGTTGTGATGGTACACTATGTCTGCAGTGTGAAGGTCGGTATGTTGTAGACGGAGGTGTTGGACATGTATGAGACGCCAGAGACGGAGGGGTTGGACATTGCTGAGATGCCAGGGATGGAGAAGGTTGAGGAGGTGGAGAAGGTGATGGAGGAGAGGGACATGAACACCTTGAATTCTTCGGATATTTTATCCAGGAAAGAGGAGTTCCAACCAAATATATGACGGGAGGTAACTTCTCCTAAATACTTTTTATTTAGACAGAGGAATTAAGCTTTTGCCGCAAACTCTGATTGTGAAACCTTTGATATTTCAAACTTAGACAATTTGATTTAACAGAATTAATAGTTTGAAATATCTAAGGTCTATGCCATTTGGCTGCAAATATCTATAGAGGGATTAAACAATGCGTCATCAACAATGTGTTTTTCTTATTATTCGAGCATCATCAATGGCACATCCTTAAAGTGCGTCCTCACAGCGTGTTCTAATTATAAGAGCATTTTTAACAGTTCGTCCTCCAAATGCGTACTCAATGTGCATACTTATTATTAGTGAATAGTGCATCTTCAATAGTGCGTTCTAAATATGCGTCCTTAAAGGGCGCATTTAAAGTGCGCCATCAATATGCGTCCTTAAAGTAAATCCTCAATATGTACGTTCAAAAAAGTACTTGTACTTGAAAAGTACTTGAAAAAGTATTTGCAACATTGGGAAAGGTTTTAGATTTTAAAATTTAAAGAGTTTAAGTGAACTTATAAAAATCTCCCTAAAAGCTTCTTTTAATATTCATTGTGTTGCTTAATCGGTGTTGTTTGTCTCCAACTTCAAGAAATAATTTGGCAGATCAAATTAATTACGCATCAGTTCCCGAGATAAAACAATAAGCATAACAAGAAGAACAAGGAGAACAAGGAGAACAAGGAGAACAAGGAGAACACGGAGAACAAGGAGAATGAGGAGAACAAGGAAAACAAGGAGAACAAGGAGAATGAGGAGAACAAGGAGAACAAGGAGAACAAGGAGAACAAGGAGAACAAGGAGAACACGGAGAACAAGGAGAATGAGGAGAACAAGGAAAACAAGGAGAACAAGGAGAATGAGGAGAACAAGGAGAACAAGGAGAACAAGGAGAACAAGGAGAACAAGGAGAACAAGGAGAACAAGGAGAACAAGGAGAACAAGGATAACAAGGAAAACAAGGAAAACAAAACTCCCAAAGGAAACAAGGTCCAGGAGAACCCTAGTAGGAATGAAAAAATGTAACAGATATGGGTGTAACACTTTCCCATTCCTACACACCACAGAGAAGGTAAAAAGTTCAAGATCAAACTTTGCAGTAAAAATAAAAACTCTTGAGTCGTGTGAAAGTTAAAATGTGGTTTTCTGTATATCTTGCAACAAACCTAGTTGCCACAATATACAATATATTGGAGAAACCTGATAGGTTTAAAGAACATATAGGTTATGTAAAAAGTGCTAATTTGACACAACCCACTGGAAATCATTTCAACCTTCCAGGACATACACTATCAAATATGAAAGTTACAGTTCGTGAAAAATGTAAAGAAAACAATCCAACATATCGGAAGATCAGAGAATCATATTTTATCAACCAGTTTAACACAACAGCAAAAGGACTAAACAAAAAAAGATGATACAACTTTCTGTTGTGGCTTTAGTGTGGTTGTTTTCTGTTTAACTAATTTAGTCTTTGTTGTTGTACTATAGTTGTTTTTCTTATATTCTAATTGGAATGTTTTTTTAAAAAATAAACATGCATTGCCCCCTCCCCCACAAACTCAAAACTCGGATTTTCGTATCTGTGTCGGTAGGAGAACAAGGAGAACAAGGAGTACAAAGAGAACAAGGAGAATGAGGAGAACAAAGAGAACAAGGAGAACAAGGAGAATAAGGAGAACAAGGAAAACAAGGAGAACAAGGAGAACAAGGAGAACAAGGAGTACAAGGAAAACAAGGAGAATAAGGATAACAAGGAGAACAAGGAGCGCAAAGAGAACAAGGAGAATGAGGAGAATGAGGAGAACAAGGAGAACAAGGAGAACAAGGAGAACAAGGAGAACAAGGAGAACAAGGAAAACAAGAAGAGCAAGGAGTACAGGAAGAACAAGAAGAACAAGGAGAACAAGGAGTACAAAGAGAACAGGAAGAACAAGGAGAACAAGAAGAACAAGAAGAACAAGGAGTACAAAGAGAACAAGGAGAACAAGGAGAACAAGGAGGACAAGGAGAACAAGGAGAACAAGGAGAACAAGGAGTACAAAGAGAACAAGGAGAATGAGGAGTACAAAGAGAACAAGAAGAACAAGGAGAACAAGGAGAACAAGGAAAACATGGAAAAATAGGAGAACCAAAAAACTAGAGCTATACTTTTAGAAGAAAACCTATTATGTTGTTCCTAAGACATTTAAGGAAGCTAAAGAATCCGGAAAAAGTAAGTTCAGACATTAAATATATCCTTTAATCTGATACATTTTATACATTGAATATTCTTTTTTTTTGTCAGATATAACAAATATGATTGGAATTTTTAATAAAAAGAACATCTTTCTTTAATCATGATACTAAAATTTGTTTACAAAATACCTGGAGAAGCTTTTGAAAATATTAAGTTTAAAGAGAAGGGGATTGAAAAGGTGTTTGTTGCAATACATTTCTCTATACTCCATAGTTACCTTTTTCTCTAGCCCTATACTTCAAAGTTACATTTTTCTTTAGTCCTATACTTCATAGTTACCTTTTTCTCTATTCCTATACTCCATAGTTACATTTTTCTTTAGTCCTATACTCCATAGTTACCTGTTCTCTAGTCCTATAATCCATAATTACCTGTTTCTCCAGTCCTATACTACATAATTACCTGTTCTCTAGTCCTATACTCCATAATTACCTGTTTCACTAGTCCTATACTCCATAATTACCTGTTTCTCCAGTCCTACTCCATAATGTTTCTTATGATAATGGTAGCATCCAGAACAAACTGCAGGACTCAAAATAATCACCTGTCAATATTTAAAAAGTTTTCTTTTAATATTTTTTATTTTTTATTTTTTATTTTAACATTTGACAGTTTTGATTTATATTTTCTTGTTTTGATTTTATCATTTCATGAATTGATTATTATGTAAACCTCCAAATCAAACTATTAAAGGGGACTGTAAGCCTAATTTCTAGTGACCCTGCATGCAAAGATGGCACTGTCCGATTCACTTTTGTGGAGAAACTACAATTAAAAACAATAAGTTTTCAAGATAATTAACATTGAAGCACAATTCATACTTGATCAGACAAACCATTAAAGGGAACCGTTGTGAATCTGGCATTTCCATCTTTGCACGTATAATCACTTGAAATCTCGCAAACAGTCCTTTTAAGCCCGTTTAAAAAATTTTTAAAATTAACCCACCACAGTTATTATAAAGATGAAAACAGAGAGAACAGGATCTGGTGACCACTCATATTTATCACCCATCCTAAAAATGTTATAAGTACAGCTCATGTTTATTCAATGAGCAAAATATCCTACAGTGATAACCAGGAAACTCTGAAATAGGAAGACGACTTTTCAACTCAAGTTAGGACTTAAACTAGTTCAATAATCATTAGACATAGCCATTGTACAGTGTAAATAGACCCATTTCACATAAAAAAGTGCTTTGCAAAGTTGCTAGTAAAAATATTTGCTTTGTAACAACATCAAAACGCTTAAGCATTGCTATAATGTCGTCTTTCTATTCCATTGTTTTCTGGTTGTCACTGTATTGCACTTGTTCTCCATTATCTGCATTCTATGGTCAATAAAGTTCTTACTAATTCATAATTATTATCATTATCAATCAGGGGGGCTGGATTTTAGCTACCTCTCCGTGTGTGTTAGCCTAAGTGTACACTTAGTAAAGTTTACTGTTAAGGATATTAAGAGATTATGGCCTATTCATACAGTACAAACATCAAATATGCAGTACGCTCTCGGAGTACAAGTGTATGGGGAGGTTTTGTATCTTGAATTTTACTCAGTTTTCTCAGAACAGTTTATGAACGATGAAATATTGCTCTGTAAAAGACTGTAAATGTACGTCTTCCCGTGAAAATGGAATCCTGCGCACGATAAAGGAGTAGTGGATTTTATTGGTTACATGGAAAACAAATTCTCCATTTAAATATTTTCAGAAATCACCCCCGAGTACTGTACTATACAGATTGACCTTTGGAAGTGAACTACATGGCCTGTACAATTAGTAAAGGATAAGCGTACATCAGCACTCTATATATTATAACCTCGTTGTTATCTATTCTTAAGGGGTTCATTTATGTGTAGAAAGGTTCTAATGACAAAAAGCATCTAATTATTTTGACTCAAATTTGTCGATTTTAATGGTAGGCAAGTATTAAAAATGGTTCATATAAAAGATTTAGGATAACATGAAAATAATTTGTATTCCAATTCACAGGTTTCAGTGTTAGATTCGACGGGTCTGAATTTCAATTTTTATTAGTATTTTATGTGATAAACTGCAACTTTCTACCTTTATAATTTCTGCAACTATCTACCTTTCATATAATGTCTGCAACTATCTACCTGTATAATGTTTGCAACTATCTACCTGCAACTAATTATACATGTTTAATGTACTGTAATGTCTGCAACTTTATACTTGTATTCTACCTTTATCTACCTGTAATATAATGTCTGCATCAATTTACCTGTATAATGTCTGCAACTTTCTACCTGTATAATGTCAGCAACTATCTACCTGTTATAATATCTGCAACTATCTACCTGTTATAATATCTGCAACTATCTACCTGTTATAATATCTGCAACTATCTACCTGTAATGTCAGCAACTGTCTACCTGTATAATGTCTACAACTATCTACCTGTATAATATCTGCAACTATCTACCTTTAATGACTGCAACTATGTACCTGTATATTGTTTTGGTGAATGATGAGTTATTTTCTCCATGTTCAGTGGTAAACATCCTTGTCTTAGAGTACGTTTTGTCTAGAATACCTCTTTTTCTTTTTTAAAATTAAAAATGTTGAAAATCTACGATTCACGGACAAAATAGAAAAGAACTGAATATGATCATGATTACCTAGTAATGTCTGTTTGTGTGTCCGATCATAACTCATAAACCCCTTGACCAATTTGCCTCAAATTTTGATTAAAACCATGCATAGAAATGGTCTTAGCTTGGTAGCTGGAAGTTTTTGAGGGGGGCTGGAGGCGAAAAATCATTTTTTCATCTTAAATTTGAAGGGGCACGTGACCCATTGCCTAGATTCGGCCCTGGTACCATGTACGCGATTTTTGTAAGTTTTTACAATTCATTCTTTTTGATTGAAACCAAAAGTGGTGCCAAATCGAGGTGTTCCAGATTGAAATAAGACTGAGGTTTCTTTTATTTTCCTCTAGTTGAAATAAGACTGAGGTTTCTTTTATTTTCCTCTAGTGTTGAAATTGTGTATAACTCTCCGAATCCTTTTAAACTTTTAGGAAGGAACTCGATGCTCTCATCTCAATCTCAAATTCATCTCTAGCTCTGCAATGAATATAAGTTTAGAAAAACATAAAAATCAGCTAAAATCTGTAGTATTACTTTATATCCTGAAATCACCAAGCAGTTCTGGCCTGTATACAGCATACCAAGCTCCACAGGGGTTTGCAAAAATCTTTTTCCCAAGTTGCCGGAAGAGACAGTCAGTAAAAAAAGAAAATAAAGAATGGAGAAGAAGATATGATGAGTGATGACAAGAATAATTAAAATGGAACTTCTTTTAAATTAAAATTTAAAAAGATATAAATGTTAAAAAAAAACTTTTTTATTCTGTCATTATTATATTAGATAGAATGGTTAAATTATTTACTTAGAAATTGTAACAAATTAAATTTAAGAAACCTTTCTTTGGATGATATGTTTTATTTAAAAACTTTTAGAGAATTCACTTGAAGGATTTAAAGGAACAAATTTAATAATCTTATAATCTTTTTTAACAAGATATATTCATTTATGATTTATGATTTATGAATAATTTAAAAAACAAATTTTTAAAATATATTTTTACTAAACGGGCTAAGCGCCGCAACCTTTTTAAAAGGCACAGAAGTATTATAAAAGGGTTTTTGTAGAAATTGAGCCTTTGCCACAAACTCTGATTTTTCAATCCCAATATATTTGTAACCCAATATCGTAAACCTTAAATATTTCAAACTAAGTTTGAAATATCAAAGATATACATTATCAGGCTGCAAAGATAATTGCAGAACATTGCAGACAATTAAATTGTGCCTAATATTCCTTTTTATTGGGACACCCTGTAGGAGGAGTATAGAAGACTGCCATGGTGTAAATTTATCAATAAATCATGATTTTCTGTTTCATTTCAAAAACTAAACAAAACAAAAGCTCTCGCTGGTATAGATATATATATATATATGTTGCCAAATGTACAGTTTCTTTGGAAAATATTAAATCGAAATCATTTAAACTTTTATTCTTATTCTTATTCTTGCTGCCGGAGAAGCAATAAAACTGCACTTCGACACTTTGATTAAGTCTTCTCAAAGACAATAAAAAAGATGTAAATATAGAAATTAATTTTACATTAAAACTTTAATGCAAAAATAAAAAGTTTAAGATTATAGTTTTAAACTATTCCTTTCTTATAAATTATTTTTGGTTCTAAATATGATAATTACAGCAATCTTTATTAATTATGTTATTTTTAGCCAACCCTAAAAACATTATGCAGTAATCCAGTATGGAGTAACTTCTTTCGTTTTTTAAGTTAAACTATTTCGAAGATTTTTTCAAACATTTATATAATTTCTAGACAAGCAGAGAGAATGACCTGACTTCTAGAGATGTACAAGGAATCCCAAAAAAGGGTGATTAGTGTTTTTTTTAGCCTTTCATTCATTAAAAATCTCAAATTTTAATCCGAGATGTGTAACCGATTTTAAATTTTGAAAAAAAGAATGTAGGTTGAACATCATAAATCGCGTGATTTAGCAGATCACAGACAATATTTAAAGTAGTTCTCAATTCTAAATTCTAAAAATTCAGATTTTCTTATCCCTATATCTGTGTAACCTTATGGTGAAAATAATTATTATTTCAAGCATAGACAATTTGATCTAACATTAGCTATAGTTTGAAATAACTCAGTTTCTTTACTTTCGTACGTTTGATCAAACCCGTTCCTAAAGTTTTTAGATAAATTTTCATAACTTTTATCAAAACTGTCATTTTTACAGAGAAAGCTGAAACTTTTCTCAATTTATGCCTTCCACATTCTTGCCAACCAAAAATGTAAGTTTATTTTTTCCAAATGTGTTTTTTAAGATAATGTTTACGAAAAATTAAAACGAGATAGATTAAAAATTAGTTCTGTTTACAAACAACATGCGAATATTATCGAGATGTGGAAGAAGTTTGTTATTTGATTTAGAATAAAATTTCCCTAAATGATAACATCTTTTCTAATTACAATTTTTTATGATTTTTATGGTAAATTCTTTGCCCCAGGGGTGTACGAAAATATTTGCTTAGAGAGGGAGGGGGGGGGGGTCATTTTTGTACCTTTAAAAGTAGTGAAGAAACAAATACTTTTCTGAGAGGCGAATAGCAAGGGGGACGTACCCCCCGTGCCTCCCCCCCTTGTAAGTTGCACGGCCTTGATGACCCCTTGCATTATTCGCCAGTACTTGAAGAACAGGCACATCTTTTAATAATACCTGAGCCATGACTGTAAACATGTCATCAGAAATATCTGTTATTCAAATATTCTATCACTTTTTTATAAGAAAATTGCAAACAAAATATTTTTACTCCTTTTCAGCAATGTTTATGGACGGGTTCATTCCGCAGGGTTCCGAGGATATAGATCAACTAAGCATAAATATTTCTCCGCTATAGTTCAGAGTAGATACTAGAGCCTTACTCTTCATCCTTGCATTCTTCTCATTCTTATAATTCCATTCTTATCATTCTTATACCCTCATTCTTATCCATCCTTTCTTTCCATTCTTATCCTTCTATTTTTAACATTCTTAATTTCTTATCCTTCCATTCTTCTCATTCTTTCTCTTCAGTTCTTAGCTTTCCTTTTATTCCATTCTTATCCTTTCATTTTTCTCATTCTTAACCTTCCATTCTTCTCATTCTTTTCCTTTCATTTTTAATATTCTTATACTTCAATTCTTCTCATTCTTATCCTTCAATTATTCTAATTCTTATCCTTCCATTCTTATCCTTCCATTCTTCTCATTCTTATCCTTTCATTATTCTCATTCCTATCCTTCCATTATTATCTTTCTTATCCTTCCATTCTTCTCATTCTTATCCTTCCATTCTTCTCATCCACAGCCAGTAACTAGATTGGTGTCCAGACTGGTTTTCACGGGTTCGATTCCCGAACTCCTCACAAACCTGTGGTTTCAAAAAACATCTGAAGCCGACATCAGGTTAAGCAGTTATGACCACCTGACGGATGTGGGAGGACAGAGGGACGGCTGTCAACATCTCTCGCAGCGAAAGGATTCGTGCTTTCTACTCAACAAGAAAGAAGCTTTAAGTGGATTGATCCAAGTGAATGATGATGAAGAGAGGAATGGTGGACATTCTTCTCATTCTTATCCTTTCATTTTTCTCATTCTTATCCTTACATTCTTCGTATTGTTATCCTTCCATTATTCTCATTCTTATCCTTCCATTCTTTTCATTCTTATCCTTACATTCTTCTCATTCTTATCCTTCCATTCTTCTCATTCTTATCCTTCCATTCTTCTCATTCTTATCATTCCATTCTTCTCATTCTTATCCTTCCATTCTTCTCATTCTTATCCTTCCATTCTTCTCATTCTTATCCTTCAATTCTTCTCATTCTTATCCTTCCATTATTCTCATTCTTATCCTTCCATTCTTCTCATTCTTTCCATTCTTGTAAATTCTGAAAAGAACTGATCAGATCGATTCGTACTTTCAGTGTTTTTAGTTTTTTAGCTAACCCCCGGCAGTATGAAACTAAAAGAATAATAAAAGAAACTTTAATGTTGTTATACATTATACAATAGTCTTGGCTTAACGAGTGGAAAATATTTCTTCTGTTTGGGGTGCTCATTGTATATACATAGATACATACTTCTTTGTACACAATATAATTCTGATTTATTCTAGTAAATATAATGTTATAGATATACATCTTACATAAATTACAATATCTAAAGAAGGAAATATATCATCGATAGAATTGGTCTGCTGGTATTAATAGATAGAATTGGTCGGCTGGTATAAATAGATAGAATAGGATAGATTAGGCCAGGATAGGATAGAATTGGTCGGCTGGTATAAATAGATAGAATAGGATAGATTAGGCCAGGATAGGATAGAATTGGTCGGCTGGTATAAATAGATAGAATAGGATAGATTNAAAATAGTTTAAATGTTTTTAAAATTAATTTTTTTAAAAGTTGTATAATTCATATGTTTATTCCGTAATCAGCCCCATATTTTTCGGGATATTTTCCGAATCTTTACTGCGTTTTAATTGTTACTGAATGAATTCCGAATATTTTTCGGTAAAAATGATTCGATCTTACAACATCATTTCCGTTTTTTTACCAGGACCCTATTATGTTTATGATAAGCATATATTTTCAAACAAATCACACATATAAGAAAATCGGGAATTAACTAAAATGTAAAATCGTAACTACAAAAAGAAACGTTTACAAAACATTTAAAATTAACGTATATTTTGAAATTGAGAACAGTTAAAACAAATATCGAAAACTTAAACCACGTGGTTGATGATAGAAAGATACCACAGTCAGCTGTTTCTTGATTTGGGATCTTGGAGAGAGAGTAGAAGAGAGAGAGAGAAAAGAAAATGGCGGATTTATCCCATCATCATGCCGACAAACTCGTCGAAGTCCATGGTCCCGCTTCCGTCCTCGTCGACCTCCTCTATGATGTTGTCGAGGTCATCCTCTGTAAGTGTACTGTCGATCTCACGGAGGATTTCTTTCAGAACCTAAATTTAAGAAAATATTTAAACAAACAAGTGATGTACAGTAATAACCAGAAGATATTGAGTTAGGAAGCCACCTTTTAGAATCAAGTTTTGACTTTGAATTGTCCAATTAGTACGGGAAAAATCAATTGTGCAGTGTAAACAGACCCATTTCACTTCATTAGTGTTTTAATAAGTGTCTAGTAAAACTATTTGCTTTGTAACAACAAAGAATACAAGTATTGCTATAAAGTCGTCTTTCTATTTCAGAGTTTTCTGATTATCATTGTATTGTGTATGATGTAAACCAATTGTATATTATAAAGATTAAATTTCTTGTTGATAGAAAACTTTGGTCGGTTTGTAAACATTTGCAGTAAGAAATTAGCTTGTTCACAAAAGGGATTCTGAAAATTTTTAAATGTTTTTCTTTTGCCTATATTGTGCTTTTTTTTATCTTAATAAAATGTTCTTCTTGCATTATATAATTATAAAGGTACAGAACAAAAACGATCAGTTAAGGATGCGTAGAATAAGCCAATTTATCTAATAGATGTTTTTCAATTATATAAAACAAATTAAAGATTTAATCTGTTTTATGATATTACTTTCAATTAAATCTCTTGATTAAGAAAGCACTGCAATAAAAAGAGAAAAATGTCGGGAATAAATCATTAAAAATCGTTTAATTGGGAACCTTTAACTTTCTAAACCTACTTTGATTAAAAGTGTCACAATCAATTGACAACGGTTGCCCTAAACCCTTCTACTGATAAAATTATTGCATTTCTTCCGTACTTTAAATGCGTATAAAAAAACGTCTAAAAACATAACTTTTTTAGCCGCAAAAAATATTGAAAATCTTTAAAATACAAGATCTTTAAAACTAAATATATGTAAATGAAAATAAAAGCTAGGCGGATACGGAGATAATGTCGTACTGTTAATGAAATATTGAAATATAGCCAATCAATGGGTTGGAATACAGTAGAAGAAAACAGTACGAATTTAGTAGAACTTTTATACTCCCTGATATTCTGAGATGACAATAGTGTTGTATAAAATGTTTGACACTCCTTTTAAAAAATTATTATTTTGAATTCATATTTTCTACCTCTGTTGTGATGAATCCCTCACCATCCCTGTCATAGATCCTGAACGCCTCCTTCAGCTCCTCCTTCATCTGCTCCTCGTCATCCTCTATCATGAACCTGGCGGCAATGGTGCAGAAGTGGATGAAGGTGAACTTCCCTGTCCCCGCCTCATCAACCTGGACAATAACCTGGTTAATCAATTGTTTTCATGAATCGGTCTAATGTTTTTAAGAACCGTTCTAATAGTAAGTATTTTTACAAATTGGTTTAATAGTGATTATTTTTTCTCCAACCAGTCCAAAAGAGAGTATTTTTTTTAACTATATACGAATGCGTCGAAAAATAATCGATGACTATAGGTTGTAATATCTGAATGATTTGTTTGACATTAATTTGATTTTTTCCGATCCAAGTCGTATATCGAAACTTTCTGAATTTGCATGGACGCTACGTTCTTCAGTTTAGGTCGTTTATAACAAATTTCTCCTAATAGACGCAACAAATAGAAGTAAGATTAGTAGCGATCAAAAGCGATTATTTTTTGCAGTAAGTCTATACCCCCTTTATTTTTTCACGAACACTCCCTTTAATTTGTATAATAAATGATTCTGTATTCGAAGAAAAGCAATTATCTTGATGTATTTTTCTTGATCAATCTATCCTAGAGATAGCTTTACATATAACCTTTGTTATTCGCAGACAAAAAAGTAAACAAAGGAACAGACTGAATGCACAATGTCATTTTTTTTTTTTTTTATCTTCATGAGATTTTCAAGAAATCCGAGTAATTGACAATTGTTCAAACAATTTATTTCACGTCAAAAAACTTATTTATGTAAACTAAGAAGATCGGAGCTTGTTTTGAAGTTTGCGCCAAAATGTGAATGCTTTAGTCCAAAATAAAGTCACAAACAGGGGTGTATACAAAATTTGTCCAAAAGGGGGAAGGGGGGAGATGGGGTGGAGAAATTTAATCTTATTTAATACACCCCATTATTCTCACTAGAAAGGGGTGATTCATTTTGTTTAATGTCTCGTTTTGCCTCTTAAAGTCTAAATGAATAATGTACAACTTACTCAGTACCATGCTTAAATTGCAAACTCTTTCCAATAAGTATAAAGTATAAAAATATATATAATATATTCTTTTATTTTATTCCTTATCCCTACAGTCAGAAGACTAACATGATAAATATAATTTAGTTTTTATCTTTTCATTTTCTTTTGTAAGGATATAATTAGTAAGATCGACNAATAATAATAATAATAATAATAATAATAATAATAATAATAATAATAATAATAATAATAATAATAATAATAATAATAATAATAATAATAATAATAATAATAATAATAATAATAATAATAATAATAATAATAATAATAATAATAATAATAATAATAATAATAATAATAATAATATAAGTGTTGATAATATTAATGATAATTATAATAAAAATAATTATAGTAATAATAATCTTAATAATAATAATAATAAAACTAATAATAATAATAATAATAATGATAATAATAATAATAATAATAATAATAATAATAATAATATTAATAATAATATTAGTAATAATAATAATAATGATATTAATAATAATAATAGTAATAATAACAATAATAATCATAATGACAATAATGATAAATCCAACCTTGTCGAACCCCTCGAACCCCTTCTTGAGAGCTTCGACCTGCTCCATGTCGAGCCCTGTCGCCTCGACGATCAAATCGAACTCAGGATCGTGTCCTTCTTCATCTCCCATCTTTCTAAAAATAGATTTAATTTCGTTTATGTTTTTTTATGAGTAAGACAGGTTTACGTCATGAAATATTTCAACTGGATAAGGCTGGTTTAAGCTAATTTAGATTAGTTTAGACTGGTTAAAACTAGTCTAGACAGGTTTAGGCTGGGTTATACTAGTTTAGACTGGTTTAGACTAGTTTAGACTGGTTTAGACTTGTTTAGACAGGTTTAGACTGGTTTATACTAGATTTGAGTGGTTTTTACAGGTTAAAACTATTCTAGACAGGTTTAGACTAGTTTATACTAGTTTAAACTGGTTTATACTCCTTTAGACTGTTTTATACTAGTTTAGACTGGGTTAGACTGGTTAAAACTAGTTTAGACAGGTTTAGACTGGTTTACACTAGTTCAGACTGGTTTAGACTGGTTCAACAATTCATGGTGTAGGCAGGTTTAGGCTTATTTAGACTAGTTTAGACTGGTTTAGACTGGTTTAGACTGGTTAAAACTAGTTTAGACAGGTTTAGACTGGTTTACACTAGTTCAGACTGGTTTGGACAGGTTTAGACTGGTTTAAACAATTTTAGACTGGTTCAACAATTCATGGTGTAGGCAGGTTTAGTCTTATTTAAATTAGTTTAGACTTATTTAGCCTAGTTTAGACTGGTTTAGACTAGTTTAGACTGGTTTGAAATTGTTTTAAGTCGTTGGAAAAGATTGTTTGTATGTTGAGCTCGTGGAATAGGAATTCTCTGAACATTAAAACTAATTTATTGAACCCTATTCTGTGTTGGTAAATAAATAAGTCCAAGAACTTGCTTCAAGCAAATCACAAAAAAATAAATATCTGGAGAAATCGCTAGCAAGCCAGATCGTTGTTTGTGTAACATGTTTGTGTACATAATTGTTTACATTTTTGTGCACATGTTTGTGTACATGTTTGTGTACATGTTTGTGTACATGTTTGTGTACATGTTTGTGTACATGTTTGTGTACATGTTTGTGTACATGTTTGTCATTAATTTAGTAAATTGACAGTTTGTATCATATTGAAATAGTTTGGTTTAATTGGATTTTTTTCATTTCAATTCCTTTTTTACTTTCTGGGTCCCGGCCGATTCAGGCTCAATTCTCATTATCCATCTGTATGCGTTTGAGAAAATAAAATGGATAAAACTTGATATTTAAACCAGAGCTCGGAAATTTTAAATGTCAAAACTAAATCAGAAGAGTTAAAGTCGTCCTCTCTCTCTTTGAGAAGTTTAACTCAAAATCAAAAAATTAACTCACGCTTAATCTTAAATTACAATTTTAGCTATATTTTCATATAAAAGTCGACCCACTTAACTTTGAATCTCAAAACCAAGCTAAGACCATTTCCGTGGTTCTCCCGAGTTCCTCAATCAAAATTTGAGTCAAATTTTCTAGGGGATCATGGGTTATGATCGGACATGCAAACAAACAGACAAACAGAGATTACAACTTTATATATAGATATGTTTTCTATAGCTTTAATATATTCTTTTCAACCGGATTACATATTGTATTTATATATATGATGGTATTGGTTTCAAGAGATATACAAAACGTGAGCTACTGCGTTACCCAAAAGGCATGAGACTTCAAAGACGACTGCACTGTCTTGTTCCTTACATTTATTCGAAATGAGGAATATTTCATTAGAATTCGAAACAAAATTTTGAAATATCTTACACATTTTTAACTCTGTGTTTAGAAAGTTTGTTGAGAGAAATATTGAAAATTTCGATAAAATTACAAAATAAAATATTCTCATATTTGAACAAAATGCTTCCAAATTATTTTGATCATTTTCTATTTTCTAACGCATGCACTGTATAGTGTATGTATACCTTGACTGTTAATCTCTCTCTGACCACTAGTCTAGCTTGAGTCAGCACATCAGCTAGTTGACCCAGGAATCATAGGTCAGCACTTTTAATACCTGGATTTTTACTCACATATAGTCGAACACTTATTAATATCTTATACCTTGAAAATTATAATAATAATTATAATAATAATAATGACATTTTTATTTACAAACTATGGAAATAAAGGTATTAAACTACAAAAAAAGAGTTAATTTAATAATCTTAAAATTAGGAAAATGTTTAAATTTTGTTTAAATTGTTGATTCAGCAGAAATCAACTATACTATAAACTCCAGGGATATTCATTGAGGTCATATTTAAGCAAATCATTAAACTTTGTAATATTATAATATACACACGCACCCCTGACCTTTCAGTAAAAGCAAGGAGAATTGAATACAAGGAAGGGGCAATAGGGTTTCCGTACACTTTGCTGTGACGTATTTGGACTGCTGGAGAACTAGTTTTTGTGTGATAACAATAATAAATATTGTAAACAATAACACAAATGATAAACAGACATTGGTGCATCTCTGGCGTTAGATGAAGATTCACCGTATACTAACTCATGTTTGTTTACATTAGATCGGCTGCCTTTATTATTGTTGTTACGCAAAAACTAGTTCTCCGGTAGTCCAAATACGTCACAGCAAAGTGTACGGAAACCCTATTGCCCCCTCCTTGTATTCATTTCTCCTTGATTAAAAGTAAATTCAACCTAATGTCTGACTGCGTCAATCTTGTTGCACCATCTATAGTCCTATTGAGTGTCTGCCATATTTACCCAATGTCCGGGTGATACAGTACAAACTGGGACCGGAAAGGTTGACCCGGCTCGGAAATTTAAATTTACTATGGCTGCCCGTGTACACTGTACAGTCTTCGTCGTATACAACAATACAATGAAGACAACTTTAGATTTAAATTTTTGATTCCTACCAAGTTTTTAAGTAGCATGGATACACATAAACATGTAAACAAAGAGAAGCTTTCAATTAACAGCTTCTCTTTGTTTACAGCTTGTTATAAATCAAAACTTAAATAGAAAAGTCGTCTTCATTGTATTGATATTATCGCCGACCACTGTAGCAAATAAAAAGTTTCATTTAATAAACTTTACTTTGCGAAATGTATAACTTTTTTTGACTTTGATTAGAAAAATAAGTTTTATTTTTGAAGGTGGAAAACTGTTTTAGACATTAAACCTTTTGTTTTTTATTTTGTATAAACACATCTATTATTATTTAAACTCAACAATTTCATGTTTAAGTAGTGGTATATATATATATATATATATGGTATATAACTACGTATTCTCATAATACCTACATACGTAAAATATTATTGATAAAATACAATTTCTAAAAAAAATTATTTTATTTGCAGAAATGTACAAGCGGCAGCTTAATTTATAGGTATCAGGAACAAACATATTTGAACAGATTATATTGTACAAAGCATTAATTTTTACATAATGTACACTGTACACTGTACATGATTGTCGCAAAAACTCAATTCCAAAATTAAAAATAAATTTGAAAATATCATTTAATTGCATCGCTCTAACTTGACAAATAAAACGGTTAAGATTAAATTTTAATCCGAAATATCAGTGATTTTAACTCTGTTCTGTGGACCCGGAGTAAATAAGGATTCGGCCTTTGATCCGTCCTTATCTTGGAGTAAGACTCGTCCTGGTTCGAATAATCGTGTCTCCGGCTCTGGATGAACCCTGTTATCAGAGTTCAAGCATGTGGCGCGAAGCATCTTCATTATCCGAACTCGGAGAAGAATTATTACTACAGTAAGTAATGCTATGAAAACAAGGGGCAATGAAAAACTAAGAATATAATTGATTGATTGATTAGTCACCTTCAACGGTGCATCGTTTTCCTCGGAGAAAATCAAACTTTTTTGAGAATCTATTGCGGCATTAATGCCACTAATGTTCAGCAAATCAATTTGAAAACCAAAAATCTTGCTTTCAGGAAAATGAGAATATGTTTTGGGGACTGGGTGAGACAGCGTGGAGTTAAAAACATCGTCTTCAAAAACTGTGAAATTGTTAATATTTTTATATGTATCTTCAGTTGTATCGAACACACGCTCAGTAGTATTTTCAATATACTGAGCAAGCTTGAAATACCGTTCTATTTCCAGGAGATCAGTTTCAGGTTGGTGATGGATGAGTCTGTTGTTGTTGTTGTTGTTTATTTTGATGTTGTTGTTGTTTGACCAGTAGCAGGGGGCAGTGTGTCCCCAAGTTCCTCAGACGATGATGTTCATTTCCGCGTCACACTCGGTGTTCATCTAAATATAACCCAATGATAGTAGAGAACTAAGGTGGAGGGAATTATTGTTTAAAGGGACTGTTAAGGTAAAGTTAAAGGGAGTATAGGCTAAAGCCTAAAAATTCTATACGTTGATCGCGACTGCTAATAGTTCTATTTGAGTCCCTGTCTCGAGAAATCGAAATAAAAAGCTTTGTCCAAGTTTTATGGTGGAAATACAGACGGAGCCACGTGATAACATACTGCACTGCCATTGGTAGAAATTATATCTATAAAAAATGAATATGTATATATTCACATTATAATTGGAGCAGGTTTGGATTCGTTCCGTATTTGCTGAATATGGTCTGTTTAAACTCTGATTCAAATACCATATCATGTATTTATGAGTTTTCATAGAACTTTGACACAGTTTTATATCAATTTCTCGAGACAGGGACATCAACTAGAAATATTATCCAACTCCTAAAATATTACCCTAAACCCCCTTTCATTTTACCTTAACAGTCCCATTAAGGTTTTAAGGTTTTGTTGTAAGGTGGAGATGAAGTAGAACTGAATTGGGTTGTTTACATCTTTATGTGACGTATTAGGGGGTAGAACTGATAAAGAAATGAGTTTTCAATGACTTAACCAGCCTGACCTTTGCAACTTGATCCACGACTTTGGTTGCAAAGATATAGGGATTATAAAAGCAGAGTTTGTGGCAAAGACTCAATTCCTTTCTACACAATGAGTTAAACGTAATCATATAAGCAAGACAATAATGTTTAATTTATCATATTACTTTTTTTTGGTGATTTCCCAGATTTCAAATATGAAATCAAATAAATCAAATTTTAATAATTTTTTTCCTTCAGATATTTCGTTTAAGTCAAAGGTTTTTTAAAATTTTGTATGTTTTTATTTCGTTTATTTTTAAATGATTTGTTTCTATTTTATTTTTTATACCTTGCTTATTGGAACACTTGCTACCGCATGCTCGTATCTGAAATTAAATATTTTTTTGAAACCACGATTTCTTTTGACATACACAATAATTTTGCATTTTTAGAATAGCTTTAATTTTTTTAAAATATATTCATGAATTATCTTTCATTTAAGCATGGAACGGATTACTTTCCTAAACTCAAATTTTCTAATATCTTATTTTTGTAACCTGATAATGTTAACCTTTGGTATTGAAAAAGTTAATATTTCAATCAGTATTGTTTAGTTTGAGATATTCAAGATATAGAGAATAGACAATTTAAGTTAATATTTCAATCAGTATTGTTTAGTTTGAGATATTCAAGATATAGAGAATAGACAATTTAAGTTTGAGGAAAGTGTTCAGCTTCTTTGTCTCTTTTTCTGAAAGAAATTGAGTATTTGCCACAAACTCAAATTGTCTAATCCCTTTATCTTTGCAACCTAATGGTCTAACTAAACCTTTTTAAACTTAGAAGATTAGATCTAACAGAATTCAAAGTTTGAAATATCTAAGGTCTACCACATTTTTTGGTAAAAACTCAATTTCTTAAAGATCAAATAGAATTGTTACGAGTTTTCTTTTTTTTAAAAAGAGTTAAAATAGTACCTTGGAACGTTGAGAACATGGTTGATAATCCTCCAATCACGTTGTAATGGAACGTTCCAACTTTGTCCACTCTTGTCAAACTGTTCCATGCTTGAGAGGAACTCATCTCCATTTACTCCACCTAAATGATGGAACTCAATATTAAACAGAAAATCACGTTACAGGGACTATAGTATACGCGTAAACCGTTGTAAATCGTACATGCCATTTTTTAACCGGAAGTTCACTTAATACTACGTCTACAACAAGGTACTAATGCAAGGAAAGTTAATTGCGGTCGCGTTACTCTGTTTACATATTGAAATCAGTTCTCTCTGGGCGGAATTTGTAAACAAGAAAAGATGCATCAGTGTTCGTTTAGTATTTTAAAAATTCACATAGTAGTTTCCATGACCAGAATATTTCATAGATTATTTTTGTGAAAATGGATTCCACGTCAGGCTGTGACATCCGTCTTGTGTTTACTTTTCCGCCCAAAAGACAGTACACTGCAGTACAAAAAAATGCGTACGCCTCTGAAATAGCGTTCCTTGCATTAGTACCTTGGTCTACATGTACATTTTAACAGTATTTCTTAAAGAGAAGAAAAAGGTAGTAAATATTTACAAAATGTATTTTTCTTTTCATAAGAATATGAATGTTTCATGTGAACTAAGAGTTCTTAAATCAATAATCACTTTTAAAGATGAAAAACTACCTATAACGGTTGGTATCCCGTAGACCAAGCTCATGGTGTGTTCTGTCCTAGGAATCTTGAGAGGGGAAACCTTCGTCCACTCCTTAGTGTCCAGGTTCAGAAATTCAGCACTATCCAGAACCTCGTCGTTCTCACCCAAACCTCCGGAGACAAGAACCCCCGTGGTTCTCTCCAGTTCCATGAAGATACAGGCGTGATCCCTCCTTGGTACCATCATACTCTTGATCTCCGTCCAGCCTCCGGTCTCCGTTGAGAGCATCAGGGTTGTTGCCAGGGATTCCGTGGAGGTGTTTGTGTGTCCGCCCGTTAAAATCACCATTTCTCCGTTGCTCACGGCACAGCCACGTGCAATCACATTTGGGAGCTCGGAACCAGCTTTCCAGACACTCTCCTGTGCATCCCAAACCTCAACCGAGGACTCATATAGACCTCCAATCAGGAGAACCTGACCTCCGATCTTTGCCATCGCGGATTCGTCTCTAGGTCGGCGAAGTGTGCTGTGATCGCTCCAGATTTCTGTCTCCAGGTCGTAGCTGAGACAATCGGAGAAGGTTACTTCTCCGCTCCGTCCTCCACAGAGCAGGACAGATCCTTTGATGTAGATTGCAGATGCTCCGGCTCTTTTAACTCTAGCATCAGCAGGACTTATTCTCACAGGACAAACATCCGTTCTAGAAACAAGAAATTATATATTTATTAAAATTCTTGATTAGTTCGACAGTTTTTAAAGATGTTTTTTTTTCAATTACCTGGTGACAACGTCGTTAAAGTTGTCGCTGTCGATAAAGTAATGTCCCGGATGTCGACCTCCAACCACAAATGCGACTTCCGGTTCGTCGTCATTGACTGCGCATGAGCGGAAGAGATAGCAGTAGAGAGGAGCAGCGGAGTAGTCGATAGGATACCAATAGTAGTACCTGGAAAATAAGAACTTTTAAGAACCTGTGAAAAGTATTAAGATCTGGAGATTACAAAGTAGTTTTTGGACCTAACGAAAAAAATGTAGTTTTCGGACGCGGAGAAATCAGAACAGTTTTAGGACCCACGGAGAATACAAAGTAATTTTAGAAACCAGAAAATACATAGCTAAGTCTACAAAGAAAATAAAGCGAGATTATTTAATTTCATCAATCATCAATCCTAGATTTTCCTTATATCTTTTTCCCCCAATCTGTCCTACTGTTTATTAATATCTCTATCTTCCTGCCATCCATCCTACTGTATACTAATATCTCTATCTCCCTGCAATCCGTCCTACTGTATACTAATATCTCTATCTCCCTGCAATCCATCCTACTGTATACTAATATCTCTGATCTCCCTCCAATCCGTCCCACTGTATACTAATATCTCTAATCTCCCCCCAATCCGTCTTGCTGTATACTAATATCTCTTATCTCCCCCAAATCCGTCCTACTGTATACTAATATCTCTGATTTCCCCCCAACCCGTCCTACTGTTTACTAAAATCTCTGATCTCCCTGAAATCCGTCCTACTGTATACTAATATAACCAATCCTCCCTGCAATCTATCCTATTGTATACTAATATCTCTGATTTCCCTCCAATCAGATCTAATGTATACTAATATCTCTAATCTCCCTGCAATCCGTCCTACTTTTTATTAGTATCTCTGATCTCCCTGCAATCCGTCCTACACTAATATCTCTAATCTCCCTGCAATATCCGTCCCACTGTATGCTAATATCTCTGATCTCCCTGCAATCCGTCCTACTGTATACTAATTTCTCTGATCTCACTGCAATCTGTCCTACTGTATACCAATATCTCTAATCTTCCCTCAATCCGTCCTACTGTACACTAATATCACCAATCCTCCCTGCAATCTATCCTATTGTATACTAATATCTTTGATTCCCCCCCCCCTCAATACGTCCCACTGTATACTAATATCTCTGAGCTCCCTACAATCCGTCCTACTGTATACCAATATCTCTAATCTCCCTGCAATCCGTCCTACTGTATACTAATATCTCTTATCTCCATGCAATCCGTCCCACTGTATACTAATATCTCTAATCTCCCCCCAATCCGTCTTGCTGTATACTAATATCTCTGATCTCCCTGCAATCTGTCCTACTGTATACTAATTTCTCTGATCTCCCTGCAATCCGTCCTACTGTATACTAATTTCTCTGATCTCCCTGCAATCCATCCTACTGTAGCTAATATTTCTGATCTCCCCCAAATCCGTCCTTCTGTATACTATTATCTCTGACCTCCCTGCAATCCGTCCTACTGTATACTAACATCTCTGATCTCCGCCAAATCCGTCCTACTGTATACTAATATCTCTGATCTCCCTGCAATCCGTCCTACTGTAGCTAATATCATAACGATCCTAGCTAATGTTTACTAATATTCCGGCGATCCTACCTACAATCGTCGGTTTGATCGCAATGCAGTTGACATGCAGCTAAGCTTGGGACAAAAAGCTTGACGTCTAGGAAATTGTTTGCTCCGATAGTGCACAACACGTTCTCTATCATCCTCTTAGAGCAGGAGCTGAGCAGGTAGCAGAACTGGGGAGTATCCGCGTCTACAGAAATACAGAGTTAACAACAAAGAAATATACTTTAATGATAATCTGGAATTCTTTAAAATAACATTTTTAAAGCTTTGTCTGCCTTTTTATGTTAGCAAAGAATTTTAATAGAATAAAAAAATATATGCTGACCAAAAATAAGAACAAAAAGTCTCTTTGTTTCATAGATAAAGAGGTTTTTAGTAAAACTATTCGCAAATGCAATGCAAAATGACGAAAAATTCCCAATAGCTACTTAACTAGAAGTTTAAAGGGTACCGTTCTAATCTTTAAATGAATTACGCCTCGAGTTCCTTTAATTTACCTGCTAGTCGGGCAATAGGAATCTGCCTTCCTTTAGGGATAATATCTCCTGAACCCTCTTCTTCTTCATTTATCTCTAGTTCTCCTAAACATACATTTTCATTTATCTCTAGTTCTCCTAAACATACATTTTCATTTATCTCTAGTTCTCCTAAACATACATTTTCATTTATCTCTACTTCTCCTAAATATACATTTTCAATTATCTCTAGTTCTCCTACATATACATTTTCATTTATCTCTAGTTCTCCTAAATACACATTTTCATTTATCTCTAGTTCTCCTAAACATACATTTTCATTTATCTCTAGTTCTCCTAAACATTCATTTTCATTTTGGTTTCTTTTATATAATTTTTTATAATTCTTTATTTTTTCCGTTCCGATGTCGGCGAGACTTTTGATCAGCGCTCAGAACGTTCCATACCCCTTGATGGCTAAATTTTAGACTTTGAAAAATCTTTTCTGGCTAGACGATGCCAGGGATAAACAACTTTCTCTGGCTTCAGGCGTTAAACCCTTAAATTCAAAAGTTTATGCAGTGGAGATTAAATTAAGGGGGTTAAGCTCCATCTTAAACAAAAGTTCGGTCCTTGTTCTCTTTTCTGTTTCTGTTTTTATCCATTTTCTTAAAAAATTTGTGCTTTTTTTCTTTTTCTGTTTTTTTTGTTTTCCCTTTTTTCCTCTATTTTGTTTCTTTTATATATACTTTGACTCATATTTCGTTAAGTTCAATGCCCCCTTTTTATTCATATTTACGAGGTTGTTAAGCCTTTGAATTAAACTTGTTTTTGGTGTTAAACATTTGTTTTTGAACTAGATATTAGAACCTAGAGTTGATAAATAGTTGAGTCTGGCCGCCAAGTTGGTTTCATATTAATCAAATTAAAAGAAAGCATGTCAAGTGTAGTGTATTTAACCCTTGTCAGCCACCAAAGGAAAGCAGGATTCATAGAAAACTGACAGCAGGAGGGGGGGGGGGGGGGGGGGAACTTTGTTGCATTTTTAATAACAAATAAAAGTACATAGAGTTTGTCGTTAATATCATTTTCAGATCAAACATTTTAAAATTCTGGTATCTGTATATACAAAAAATAATAATCTTTATATGTCCGATCATAACTCATGAACCCCTTAACCGATTCGTCTAAAATGTTAATTTGGGAGCTCTGTATGTAGAACCTCAAAATGCTCTTGAATTGGTTCTACAAATCTAAGTTGGTTTATGATATTTGATACTTCAAACTACGAATTCTGTTACGTCAAATATTCAAAGTTTTAAATATCAAAAGTTTACATTATCAGGTTGCAAAGATATAGATATAGTGGCGAGTTTGCATTCAAACTTGACAATTAATATCAAAAACATTATAAAAAAGATTAATTATAAGTAGATGAATCGAATACTAGGAATTAAGTTTATTGTACTATAATTATTGAATGTAATAAATTTAAGGAAAGTATACAACATTGAGTCATGAAAAAACCAAGCAGAAAAAATTGGTAAAAAAAGAATGGCTCAGTTTCTTAGTTTTATTTATATATCGATTTTATAGTTATTTTGTGCAAAAAACCAGATAGAACTATTAAGGAACTGAGTTTTTACGAAAAACTAAAATTTTCTAACCCCTATATCTTTTCAACCTGATGTTTATACCTAGAATATTCCTTACTTAGACCTTTTGATCTAACAGAATTCATGGTTGAAAATATACATAAAAAGTCTACATCATAATTTGATAATTTAATTTAATCATAATTTTATAATCTACATTATAATTAAAAAGGTTGCAGTAAATCCAAAAATGTGTTTGTATAAAAGTGCTTTGTTGGTAGTTGTTATTTCTATTAAATACTCCTAAAAACATAGAGGTCTTATACAAAAACTATATTTTGATTCATATAAGAATGTGTAATTACTCATATAGAGTTTGTTTTTAATTAAACTTTGTCGCTATTTTATAAATAAATTAACCTTTTATGATTTAATTTAGGTTTTTAAAAACTATTTAATCAAATATTAAAATTTAATCATAAATTTTAGAAAATAAATTTAGTTAAACAAAAGTTTGTAAGGTTATTGAACTTTATAATTTTTATTTCGTAAAAAAAAGTTTTAATTCCAACACCACAGAAAACTAAATGTTCTGGATTAGAGTCCAGTGAGTCTAACCTTTAAAACCCATTTTCACCCATTAAATGTAGATTTTTCGTATCTGCTATTTTATACCTTTTTGTTGAGCTTTATATTTTGAATATTTCAGAGATCATAATCTAGTCTCTTACTCCTTTTTTTTGGACTTATTTTGTAAATTTTGCTTTTATAACATAGATATTTTAGGCACAACTCAGGATGGGGGGCCGGGGGTTATTTATCGCCACAGTTTTTTTCTCTAATAAAAATTAAGAACATCAAATTCAACCAAAGGCTTTCAAACATATATTTTGCCAAATTCAAATCTAAATACATTTACATGTTCAAGTGAGCCCACAATTAAATGCGAGCTTACAATTAAATGAGCTTACAATTAAATGAGCCCACAACTAAATAAGCTCACAATTAAATGAGTTCAAAATTAAATGAGCCCACAATTAAATAAGTTCACAATTAAATGAGCTCACAATTAAATGAGCTTACATTTAACTGAGCTCACAATTAACTGAGGTCACAATTAAATGAGCTCACAATTAAATGAGCTTACAATGAAATGAGCCCACAATTAGCTGAGCTCACAATTAAATGAGCTCACAATTAAATGAGCTTACAATGAAATGAGCCCACAATTAACTGGCTCACAATTAAATGAGCTCACAATTAAATGAGCTTGCAATGAAATGAGCCCACAATTGACTGAGCTCACAATTTAATGAGCTCACAATTAAATGAGCTTACAATTTAATGAGCTCACAATTAAATAAGCTCACAATTTAATGAGCTCACAATTAAATAAGCTCACAATTAAATGAGCTCACAATTAAATGAGCCCACAATTAACTGAGCTCACAATTTAATGAGCTTACAATTAAATGAGCTCACAATTTATTTAGCTAACAATTAAATGAGCTCACAATTTATTTAGCTCACAATTAAATGAGCTCACAATTTATTTAGCTCACAATTAAATAAGCCCACAATTTATTTAGCTCACAATTAAATTTATTCTATTTGAAAAAGTTTTGAATTCTTTTGATTTATTTCTTTGTCTATGTCACAGTTTACGATTTAAAATTATCAATTTTCTGAAAGAAAAAATTTTTGCTTAGACGAATAATGTTTAAAGTATGTTAACAGTCCCTTAAGAGGAATGACATTTTTTTGCAAATTGCATGTATACTAGTAATTAAGGAAAATGATATAGAGGGGGGGAATGCACGAAGTGTAGAGCGAATGTGAAAGGTTAAATCTATTATTAATGAAAAGATAAAAATCAATAAATCCACTGAATGTGTAAATTGAAGTGTAGGGTCAACAAACTCACAAACTCACAAACTCAAAACATAAAAACGTACAAAATACATCTTTCCACAATGCACACAAAAAATATTTAAAATTTGAAATTTTCTGTGGGAAAAAATAATATTTGACGCCCCTGGGGACTGGACCCAAACTTAAACAATTAGGTCAACCGGTCCGTTTATTAAATTATTACTCAGCCCTCACATAAACTAGCACTTTTCTACCCTTCGTAAACAATCTATATTTGTATTCAATTATACAGGGTGTCTAATGTGAACCTGACAATTATACAAGCTAATCCAGTAAACCTGACATTTATACAGGGTGATCCAGTAAACCTGACAATTATACAAGGTGTGTCCCAGTAAACCTGACAATTATACAGGGTGTCCCAGTAAACCTGACAATTATACAGGGTGGCCCAGTAAACCTGACAATTATACAGGGTGACCCAGTAAGCATGATCATTCCTTGACAAGAAAATAAAGAATTGTTGTTTTCTTAAAACCATTTGCGGCATTGATTTGTGAAATTAATTTTAAAGAATGATTCATTGATTAAAGCATATAATTAAAAAAACATTTACGCTTAATGAAATAAAACAACATTTACGCTTAATGAAATAAAACAACATTTACGCTTAATGAAATAAAACAATATGTACGCCTAATGAAATAAAACAACATGTACGCCTAATGAAATAAAACAGCATGTACGCCTAATAAAATAAAACAACATTTACGCTTAATGAAATAAAACAACATTTACGCTTAATGAAATAAAACAACATGTACGCCTAATGAAACAAAACAACATGTACGCCTAATGAAATAAAACAACATGTACGCCTAATGAAACAAAACAACATGCACGCCTAATGAAATAAAACAACATGTACGCCTAATGAAATAAAACAACATTACGCTTAATGAAATAAAACAACATTTACGCTTAATGAAATAAAACAACATTTACGCTTAATGAAATAAAATAACATTTACGCTTAATGAAATAAAACAACATTTACGCCTAATGAAATAAAACAACATTTACGCCTAATGAAATAAAACAACTTTTACGCCTAATGAAATAAAACAACATGTACGCCTAATGAAATAAAACAACATGTACGCCTAATTAAATAAAACAACATGTACGCTTACTGAAATAAAACAACATGTACGCCTAATGAAATAAAACAACATGTACGCTTAATAAAATAAAACAACATTTACGCTTAATGAAATAAAACAACATGTACGCCTAATGAAATAAAACAACATGTACGCCTAATGAAATAAAAACATTTACGCTTAATGAAATAAAACATTTACGCTTAATGAAATAAAAAACATTTACGCTTAATGAAATAAAATATTTACGCTTAATGAAATAAAACAACACTTTTGCGCAAATTTAAATAAAACTTCTTTGAAAAATAATTTTTTTGTTCTCACTTTCTCTCCTCTCGTACCTTACCAATGACGAAAATTTATGCGAAAACTCGAGTTTGAGATAAACCAAATGTTTAATTTCTTTTCTTTCTGACAGCGCAAAATGGCGACTATTACTAGACAATTTCTCAAGATTTTGGCGGTCTGTTGATAACAAATCTTTGTTCCGAAACGTCAGATAGAAGTGGAAATAGTAACAACCAATTCATAGTTTAATTAAATTATATCTTAAAATTCCTGTCTTGCGTCAACACACTTCATAGTTCAAAGCTGCAAACTTTAGAATTGTGGATATGGAAATGCTTGATCTCCTCTTTTTGTTAATCTTAAGATTATTTTAATCTACAGTAGTTATCCAGGAAAATGTCTAAAATTCAACCTATCAGAGTGGCGTATGCAGAATTCCTGGAACATATTTCTACTGACCTGGTACATATTTCTACTGACCTGGAACATATTTCGACTGACCTGGAACATATTTCTACTGACCTGGAACATATTTCTACTGACCTGGAACATATTTCTACTGACCTGGAACATATTTCTATTGGCCTGGAACATGTTTATACTGACCTTGAACATATTTCTACTGACCTAGAATATATTTCTACTGACCTGGAATATATTTCTACTGACCTGGAACATATTTCTTCCGACCTGGACCATATTTCTACTGACCTGGAACATATTTCTACTGACCTGGAACATATTTCTTCTGACCTGGACCATTTTTCTACTGACCTGGAACATATTTCTACTGACCTGGACCATATTTCTACTGACCTGGAACATATTTCTACTGACCTGGAACATATTTCTACTGACCTGGAACATATTTCTACTGACCTGGAACATATTTCGACTGACCTGGAACATATTTATACTGACCTGGAACATATTTATAGTATCCACATTGACGATGGTTCTGACAAGCTTCCATACACTTATCCTTCCCGGAGACGAAGGGACGGATTCCCAAGCAGTTCTCCTTACTCAGGACACACTCCGGAGCTGCTTCATACACCTGGAGAGAAAAATCCGACTATACAAGTAGTGATGTGCATTAGGTTGGCTCGTTTATTGCCTGTACCTTTTTTTCAGGGTCAAATGTAGTATAGATAGAAGGCAAATATGTTTTCAGGGTCAAATGTAGTATAGATAGAAGGCAAATATGTTTTTAAAATTGCTTATTTTATTCACTTACTTTGCTTATACTATTTTCACTCTAGCAGAAGATATATGCAAAAAACCATAAACGCGTATAGTCCGTATTACGTCACCAGAACTTCAGCCAATGGCAGTGCAGTATACTGGTCACGTGATTTCCGTCTGTATCACGTCACTGTCATAAGGATTGTTTTGGATTTTTTTGTTGATTTTTTGTAACGAACCGAACAGATTAATAATTAGAAACAAAGGAACATTGTAAGAATAAAAAAAAAATTCTATAACTCATATTCGCAACATGCATACAAAAAATAATATCTTAAATAGTTATTTTGATATTTCCTGTGCAAGCGTTACACAGATTTTCTATAAAATTATAAGAATTGAATTTTTACCGTTTTTCCACAGGTTTCGAAGAAGAAGCACTGCGGGGGTTTTCCGTCGAGACTAGCGTAGAACTTATAATAGTTGCAGGACGGATCTCCTTGACACAATCGACTAGAATACAGGAGAACTTTTAATAGTTACAGGACGGATCATCTTGACACAATCGACTAGAACACAGGAGAACTTATAATAGTTACAGGACGGATCATCTTGACACAATCATCTAGAATACAGGAGAACTTATAATAGTTACAGGACGGATCATCTTGACACAATCGACTAGAACACAGGAGAACTTATAATAGTTACAGGACGGATCATCTTGACACAGTCGACTAGAATACAGGAGAACTTATAATAGTTGCAGGACGGATCTCCTTGACACAGTCGACTAGAATACAGGAGAACTTATAATAGTTGCAGGACGGATCATCTTGACACAGTCGACTAGAATACAGGAGAACTTATAATAGTTGTAGGACGGATCTCCTTGACACAGTCGACTAGAATACAGGAGAACTTATAATAGTTGCAGGACTGATCATCTTGACACAGTCGACTAGAATACAGGAGAAATTATAATAGTTACAGGACGGATCTCCTTGACAAAATCGACTAGAATACAGGAGAACTTATAATAGTTACAGGACGGATCTCCTTGACACAGTCGACTAGAATACAGGAGAAATTATAATAGTTACAGGACGGATCTCCTTGACAAAATCGACTAGAATATAGGAGAACTTATAATTGTTACAGGACGGATCTCCCTGACACAGAACGTCGACTATACAGGAGAACTTCTAATAGTTACATTTATCGTTGCGCTAAATAATACCGCATGTATAGCAAGAATTGTGCATTTTATGAAAGGCTAGTTTTTTATAATTAATATTTAATCATATCTTTAAATCTTAATTTCTAATTTAAGTTTATGTTTAAAAATAATTTTGATATTAGTTCAATTCTTAAATGTGGAAAAAAATTTATGTGTGTGATCAAACTTTTTTTTTTTGTAGGTTTGTATAATTTCCAGTGGTCGATTTAACAAAGTAGGATGTGAAGACGTCCTGAAAAAAGTTCATGGTATCTGCCCAGTTTGCATTGAATAAATGGCTCAAATAGTTGTTTATGCTTAGAGACGTAATTGGTTTAACTCTTGAACACCTTAAATTGATTTATTTTTTATATATATATATATATATATATATATATATATATATATAAAGTATATTATAATGTTTATTATAAAATCCACTTAATTTAGGGAACCACTGTACCCGCTAAAAATGATGAAACTATACCTGCACTCAATATCGTCTTTGATAAAGAGTTTTACGTTGAGAATATTTCCATCTTTGAGGGGGCACACTTCTGGTGCTGATCTAGATAAATAGGTTTTAAAAAATTTATTTATGATTACTTGCCCCGAACCATAATTATCTAAAACTTATATCTTGGCAACATGATGATGTTAGCATTTGATATTTTAAACTTTGACTATTTGATCTAAAAGTATTCATAGTTTTGAATATCTAAGTTTTGCTAAATTTAGTTGTGAAGATATAGGAATAAATGCATCTCAATTTTTCAGTATATCATTTTTGTGTGAAAATAGATTCAAAATGCAAGAATAGAATGCAAAAATGTTGGTTTCAAAGCAATTTTTATTAATAATGAAAATTGTGAAGAATTATTTTGAACTTTTCCTGGCAAACTAATCATCCCTTTGAAGTCGAAGCAAAAATATTAAAGTTTAAATTTATGATGAAAAAGCTAAAAAGTTAATTATAAATTCTTAAAATTAAAATAATTTAAATCTCTTTCATCGACAATAGTGAAATTTTCATTCAACAAACTTGAAAAAGCAGTTTTTAAATCATCCTGAGAAATGAAGCTAAGATGATTTTTAGTCATTGATCTTAAAAACATAGATATAAAACCTTTACAAGTTTTGATTAGTAAAGAATTGGATGAACTTAACAATATTTAAATCAATTATAATTTCTATCAATTTATTTCTTATGTTTCATTGTAGAGAATTAAGCAGAGAACATTTTATACATAACATTTAATTTTTTATTTTGAACTTGTCACAATAAATATAAATTTTGAACGTTCAAAGTTAAAAACTAAAAGTGTTCACAAAAGTACGTTATAATTTTATTTATTTATTTATTTATTGTTTCCGTCCTAGAGAACGATTTTTGGACCCCCCTCCTATCAAAATTTTTGTACATGACCACTTTTAAAACAATTTTCAATTAAATTATTATTTATTTAGGGTTAGGTTCGGTTAAGACACGTTCTGGGCCGAGCGCTGCGGCTGGGACAGGCTAGGGGGCCGAGCGC